>NC_138663.1:144767917-144827616 GCF_964273445.1 Streptopelia decaocto
TTTCTCTCTTTCTTTCTCTCTTCTTTCTTTCTCTATTTTTCTCTCTCTCTCTTTCTCTCTCTTTTTCTCTTTCTCTCTCTCTCTTTCTCTCTCCCTTCCTTCCTTCCTTCCTTCCTTCCTTCCTTCCTTCCTTCCTTCCTTCCTTCCTTCCTTCCTTCCTTCCTTCCTTCCTTCCTTCCTTCCTCCCTTCCTCCCTTCCTCCCTTCCTCCCTTCCGTCCTCCCTCCCTCCCTTCCTCCCTTCCTCCCTTCCTCCCTTCCTCCCTCCCTTCCTCCCTTCCTCCCTCCCTTCCTCCCTCCCTTCCTCCCTTCCTCCCTTCCTCCCTTCCTCCTTCCATCCGTCCGTCCGCAGGTGTCTATGAGTTTTCACACAAGGCTATCTTTGAATTGTATTTTTCCTTCTTTGCCCATGGAGCATAATCAGAAACCTAGGGAGTAAATAAAACAGGTCAAATGTCAGGCAGCTGAGAGGAGAGATGAGGTGCAGAAGGAAGATGAATTGTGAGTTTGCTGTTGGCAGGTGAGGAGAAGGCACAGAGGGGAGTTGTGGCCTCCACGGCCTCCGACCCTGCCTTCACAAAGAGCTTCCCGCTTCAGGCACAAATCAAGGTGAAGGTTGATCTGGAAGATTCAAAATACAGGTGATCAGAATTAAATTAAATCCCATACCAATTAGAATCAATGGGTCCCAAGGAAAATTGGAAGCCATGAAAGCCATTAGAAACAGAGAACAGCAGCTGACTTCCCACACACTACATCTGGCAGTATAACAGAGTATAGAGGTATGGGTATTCTCGGTGTTCACAGTAGCTGCAAGCCCCCTTTATAATACTGACATGATCTGAAGGGGTGTTTGTTCAAGTGAAAACCATATCCAGTGTTTTAAGTAGGTCAAGTTCAAAGCCTAGTCAATATTTGAAAAATCTGTGCAAGTTAAAGAGGCAATGAGAAAAATTAGCATGTGAGCCCACTAGAGCTTTTCTTCCCAACTGCACTTTGCATGGGGAAAATTAGGACAGTACACAATGAATCGGTACTTGTGTCCCAAATACCCAACTCCTTCTCTTATTTTCAATAGAAAAAAAAATAATTAAGAAACTCTTTTTCTGAGCTCTTTCTTGATCATCCTTCTTTTTCTAAATTGGTAAATGGAAACTTTGATTTCACATTTTAGCTTTGCCAGAAAAAGCTAGAGCTAAAAGTGAGCTTTATTTAACCTAATTCCCAAACTTTTACCATATATCCTAATAACAGCATATTGCTGTGATTTGGAAAAGTTGGATACCAGCTATATGCACCACAAAATATAGACCATGGATGACAGGAGGAACCTTTCAAACCAATAACTAAAACTGTTTATTTGTTTAAAAAAAGCTTCAATGGAACAATGATCTGAGTGATGTGGGGGATGGCAGGGCAGGGAAGGAAGGGAAGAGATGAAGGACAGCTCATGCCAGCTCAGGCTGCTGACATTTAGGCATAGTTTCCCTTACGTTCCTCTTTAGCCAGTGGACTTGCAGAGAGCAGCTCGGAGCAGACACTGTGAGTCATTTTTTGGCAGAGCCTCTGGATGAACTACATTGGTATTTCAGTTCAGATCAGGCGTGCACTTTAGGAGGGACCATCCTGATTGTCCCCACTTACAACACTGGTTTCCATGGCGCAGCAGCTCTTGACTCCCCTTCCAGGTGAAACCAAGCTGGAGGAGGCCACTCCAGGGGGGCACCCAAAGTGCTGCAGCTACAAGTGCGTGCGTGCTCGACATGCAGGACCAACCAGCCCCAGACTGAGATTAAATGTTTGTAATGTGTAGATGTGGGCCTCAGCACTGAGACTTTTGCTCTGTAGGCTCGTGTTTGTGGGTCCGCACTACTTTTTACCATAGATGCAGCTTCTGTCTCACAGAATCACAGAATCACAGAATGTTAGGGATTGGAAGGGACCTTGAAAGATCATCTAGTCCAATCCCCCTGCCGGAGCAGGAACACCTCGATGAGGTTACACAGGAATGTGTCCAGGTGGGTTTTGAATGTCTCCAGAGTAGGAGACTCCACAGCCTCCGCTGGACAGCCTGTTCCAGTGCTCTGTCACCCTCACTAAGAAGAAGTTTCTTCTCAAATTTAAGTGGAACCTCTTGTGTTCCAGTTTGAATCCATTACCCCTTGTCCTACCATTGGTTGTCACTGAGAAGAGCCTGGCTTCATCCTCCTAACACTCACCCTTTGTATATTTGTAAACATTAATAAGGTCACCCCTCAGTCTCCTCTTCTCCAAGCTAAAGAGACCCAGCTCCCTCAGCCTTTCCTCATAAGGGAGATGTTCCACTCCCTTAATCATCTTCGTTGCCCTGCGCTGGACTCTCTCCAGCAGTTCCCTGTCCTTCTTGAACTGAGGGGCCCAGAACTGGACACAACATTCCAGATGTGGTCTCATCAGGGCAGAATAGAGGGGAAGGAGAACCTCTCCCGACCTACTAACCACCCCCCTTCTAATACACCCCAGGATGCCATTGGCCTTCTTGGCCACAAGGGCACAGTGCTGGCTCACGGTCTCTGGACATACAGAGAAGTGAAGGAGCACCAGGCTCAAGCAGTCTATTTCAATATCCAAAAGCAGCAGCTGTAAAAATTCCTCAGTGCAATTTCCAGCTGCAGCCACTCTAAAAGCCAATAGTATCTCTATGACGCCCACCAGGACACTCTCAGAAGGACATGCTGCTACAGGGACATGTCCCAGCTTGCAAGCTGAGACTGTGTGTGAGCTCTGCCACGTTCCCAAGTTGTATCGGGAGCCACAAACACTTTCCTACCTTGGTGACCATTGAAACTTTGGTTTGATTTACAGTCACAGCTGTGGGCTGTCTTTAAGACAAGTTACTGGAAATTTATTTATGGACTCAGTGCAAGAACTTGTGGGTTGGTCTCCTGATCATAGCCAAGCATGTTTCTGTGTTTCATCCATGTGCAAAACTCTTGCTGAGAGTGAGTAGTCAAGGGCCTTGGTCAGGCAGGGTTTCTGAAGGTTTTCAGAACAGCTGATGGAGAGGAAGATGGAAAGGAAGCAAGATACCAGGTGGAAAGACAGCATAGTTATTACCTGAGTGGTATTAGTAGGGCCAGAATCTGAACCTTGTGAGTCTGGGAGTGTTAGCTTGAAGTTTTTCATTACTATTCAATCTAAGTAAACCAGTGGACTGAAAACGGAAACCAGACTGCTGTAGAAGTCTACATTTCTGCAAGCAGAGAGTCAATAAAATGAATGTAAAAGTCAAAAGATGTTTACTTATTTCAGATTTTCTTCGTTTTATTCTTACAAGGACATAGTAGGGCTTAGCTATGCATTTCTGTGTTCGGTTGTATGTAATTATAGCTGTGATACCAACTTCATACCTGAGTTTAGCCAAGAAAATAGCTGACCACAAATTGGAATGGCAGTTTTAAGCTAATGCTATTGGTTATATTTCTAAAAATATTTCAGAAATGAGACATGTTAAATAGTATTTTGCTAAGTTAAACATTTGAATCTCTAAAGCAATACAGAGACATACATTATTTTTCTTATATTTTTTATTAACTTTAGAGGCATAAGGATTTTGTCAGTTCCACAGCAAAAACGACAAGTTATAGTAAAAGCAGGGACAAGAGCGACAGTCTTTATGTAAGTTTGAGACACTTTTTCTTCTTCCAGAAGAAAAACATGGTGTCAGCACAGTTAAATAATTGCACTGTTTTGAGAACTTCGCTGTAGTTTTCCATACACAAATACACGCAAGTTCTGTAAGAGAAGTGAATGCTAACAAATTGCCTTAGCTGCCTCACACTAATTCCTAGGCAACACTGATGTGCTTCAGTTTTACACTTCAGTAAGGATAAACAATGTGGCAAGACATTAAAAGCTATGCAAACATGGTTTCAGGATCTCATCTATGAGATCCTTCTGAAAACAACATTTTTTTTCTTACCTACTGCCCTCACAAGAGTAAATTTCTCATTACATTTCTGCCAAGCAGAGAATTTCAGTCAAGTGAGAAGAAATAATGAGCAACGTTACAGTGACCAGAGAAAAGAATATGAGAAATGCAAAGTGTTCCCTGCTACACACACTACATAAATACACACCTTCCAGTGAGAAGAGACAAAAGGTAGCAAGGTTATTACTCTGTACACACCTACCCTGACCCCACAGCCAAAATGTGAAGACTCCTTCGTATACACAGCTGCCTGTTGCTTGTGAGCCACTCTGGCATGGTGATTCTAAGTAACATCATGCTCTTAATTGCTTGTTAAATGAAAAAGATGAACTGAATACAATGAGAATCCTTTAGCCCCCTGAAAACGTGAGTGTTCGAGTGGTCTGTCTCCTTCTCTGGAGGTGGTGGGATCCTGTGAGACATCATTACCTTTGGAGGACCTGTAAGTCAGCCCCAAACACCACAGAGCCTTGGAGTGCAAGCAGGGTATCACCTCTCATGCTATTTTCTCTAGCAGGTAAAACTTCTGCACTTATTTTTGTTCTTGAAAGAAGTCTACAGATCACTTGGTCTTCCCCATGCCATAGAAAAGGAGTATCCCACCTGCCTTCAGAGATACACTCCCAGTGACCCAGTCTGAAACACTTTTATGACTGATCCATTTAGGCTCCAAAGCTTTGGATATATGCTGAATCAGACATAAATTTGACATTGTTGAAGTTATTTAAGTTATCCATACAGTATAAGCAAGCAGTGTGTATATTTACACTTTCATTGCAAAATTCCTTGATTCTTACTGTCATTATTAAATATGAATATTTGGCCTAGGTTTACTAAAATAGCCCTTGTGTCTGGAGAGACTTTCACATTTGTCTGAGTTTGATCCTCAAGCTGAAATGGGTTATCTCAGGTAGTTTTGACTAAAAAATGACCCGAGAAACCAGTCAGATCACAACTTTGAGTTTTGAGCAGTTCAGAGGACATATAAGACAAAGAGTCTGAAAGGCACATCAAACAGTACTAATTGGACTCAGGTTGGCAAAGCCAGGTCAAATCCAACTGCTGCCATAAGATTTTGGTTTCAAAACTCAGATGTGGTGAAAAAGGACATTAAAATGGAATTGAAGAGTCAATAAAAACACAAATCAGGATTTTTTTTTTCACTTAGTACATGTTGTTGTTTCTTTTTTTTTTTTTCATGATATTTCTTGCAGCCAGTTTGACAGTGTATCAGTGCAGAACTAACACTGTCAGAGCCAACTACATTTGCTGCAGCACACAACAAAGTAAGGCACTACTGTGAGAAAGTTTGCCTCAAGGCTCTATTTCTAATAGGCATTAAGGCCATAAGACAGAAACAACATCTATGAAACAAGCACTAAAAAGAGGTATTCACATGAGGAAAAAAAAATAAACTGAGGCAACATTTTCGGTGCAAGCAAGGGAGAATACCCAATACACTGCAGTGGATCAAATTTCTGGTGATCCTTACCTTTAGCTACAGGTCTGATTTAGCTCTGAAATATTTCTATGAATTTGTTTTTCAAAAGCCACCCTTCTTTCTTGTCCCCATTGCAGGGCAGAGATAAGAACTTCTTTATTTGCTCTTCCCTCCCTTCCCTTCTCACCCTACCCCTCAAGTCCATAAGGGAGCAAGCTTCATCACTTTGGCTGCTTGCAGAATGGCTAGTTTATGGTGGTGACATTATATTTTTCAGGATACAGGATGAAATCCCTGCCCGAAGGCACTGCCAGAACATGGAAACGTGATGTGGGCAATCACTGTAGAGAGAAGGAAAGACGTGTGAATGTCCGCAAAGGGGAAGGGAGAAGAGGAAAGCTCCCCAGGGCCTGGCTAATAGGGCTGTATATCAGTAGTACAGATGTTTATTGCTTTCCTATTCTATTCTTTCTCTCACATGCACACAAACACACTGATTTAATGACTGCAGACAAACACAAGCATGGTCTTTCTTGTAGGACCAAACAGAAAGAAGAGGCTGATTATGAAAGTGGTATTGCTATACCTTTGGCTATAGCAAAGGGAATACTGAAAGCTGCTGGAAAAACAATTGCTTTTTTGCATCAAAGTTCCTTTATATTAAAAATGCCCCACTGTGTGAATTCCTCTGTGAAAAGAAAGCAAGAAGGACTAGAGTTAGCTCTGCTAAACTGTAAAGAACTGAGGCTTTCCAGAATTCAAGGGTTGAGTCGAATGGCAGAGTGAGAAGGATTACATTTAAAATAGAAAAAAAAAGAAAAAAAAAAAAGGCAAAGAAACTGTTTTTCAGTCTCACACATTTCAATTACTGAAATTATTAATGTTGCACCTTAATTTATTTAAGCTTCTTATGTTGACAAGAAGTTACTGCACACCAAAAGATTTGGAGTATATAGGGTTCCTACTGCAATGACTTTGTGCTCATTGGTATGTAATATGAGAAGCTTTCCATGCTCCCTTATCACTGGGAAATCCACTGGAAAAGAATAATTTTTCAGATGTAACCCTCCACAGCAGAAGTGAGATCAGACTTTGTGTACATATTTTGAGGATGTAGTTAACAAGCAGAATTAATTGCACTAGTCTTGTAAAGGTCTCATCTTTCCCAACTTTGAATTCACACTTTAATGATGCTTTATGATGTGAAGTCTTCTGATCTTGAGTAGCACTGTAGTTAAAAAAAAATACAACAAAACAAAAAAACGAAAAAAACAACCCAAAACTCCTATTACCACTCTAGTCATCAGGGAATAACTAGATGCTTAAGATAGTTTTGCTGGGGAGAAAAAAATGGAGAAGTGATGATAGAAACACATTATCTGTATGGGTGTCGCTTTGCCTTCCCCAATAGGTCCCTGTAATGAAGGAGATGTTGCGGATTCTGTGCTCGTACAAACTTGGGCAACATAACGCCTCCTTAACAAACAGAGCCAAATATCAAGGGTCAGCATAAGCTGCATGGGTTCTAGGCGTGAGCCAGATAAGGAGACTGCTCATTGGTGGCTGAGTCCCCAACCAGGAAGTTTTTCCCTGCAGCAGCAGGCTGGGCAGAGCAGCTGGCTGACGTCAGGCTGGTGGTAGCCCCCTTCTCATGAGCATCCCCTTGGCCCTTTCCCTCACCCTCCTTACAAGAAGACAGCAAAACCACCGTGCTCTGCAGAAACAACTGGCGAGGCAGGCCCGTAATGATTGCTCCCAGATTTCTGCCTAAGAGGATGTTTCCTATCATCATACAATAATTTAGTCGTTTCAAATTCCAGTTCTTGGAGGGTGAAGTGCTTCCAGCTCAGACCTTTCCTCTGTGGCCATTCTTGGAGCTTACCCATCCAAGGAGCCCTGTCAGGCTGGATAGATATTAGGCCACAGTTCAGTGAAGTATTTTTAAAATTCAGCATGTGTATGGCTCTATGCATTTAAGTGCTTCACTAAATGAGGGTGCCTTTGCACAGCTCTCACATTCAAGTGAAGCTGAGCCTCAGAGCTCCAGGCAAAGCCCCAGAGGAAAAATCACCCGTGACAAAGCAGGACTTCCTGCTTTTTCTGGTGACCTTGCAGGACTGCTGAACACCTTTTGTTGTTGTTGTTTTTTGTTTGTTTGTTTGTTTTTTTCTAAGGAAGTGCCTTTTCAGCCAGCTGACAATTCGTTAGAGAGTGGCTGCATGTGGCACTACCCTATCTCATACCATGAGGAGGTGGAAGAAAGTGCAGGGCAGTCATTCTGCCCATCCCCAGTTGAAGGATGGAAGAAGATGGCTACAGAGAGCAGACTGCTGCTGCTGCCCCAGTATGGTGCCAGATCACCTGCAGGCCACCTGGGAAGGAGACACATGCAAATGGATGTCCCAGCAGGCTGCTGTCCTCATGTCTGCTTAGTGCTCTGCACTGCTTAGAGGGTCCCATCAGTCATCTGTAGGCTGAAGATCACAGAACAGTTGGGGTTGGAAGTGACCTCTGGAGACCATCTAGTCCAACCCACTTGCTAAGGCAAGTTCACCTACAGCAGACCACACAGGAATGTGTCCAGGTAGGTTTTGAATGTCTCCAGAGAAGGAGACTCCACAGCCTCTCTGGGCAGCCTGTTCCAGTGTTCTGCCACCCTTGAAGTAAAGAAGTTTCTCCTCATGTTTAGATGGAACCTTCTATGCTTTTGCTCATTAGCTGCCAGGTTGCTTCTGTACAGGGGTGTTTCTGGCTTGGGTTACAGTCAAGACAAAACCCAATTTTCTGCACATTGTGGTTTAAGATCAAGAATAGCCAGAGCACAGAAGAACATAGGATGGACCTGCATGCAGTGAAAGAGAAATGCTGGCAAGGAGCGAGGAGAAGAGGCCAGCTGCACCTTGGGCAAAAGCAAAAAGCATGGCAGGCCTGCAGGGCTACCAGTTTTTGCAGAGCCACCAAGGAGAAGAGTGTGTTTCACAGCTGTGAAAAACCACAAGTCTCTTCTGTCTGGGTATATCAGTGCATCTCCTGCTGCAGCTCTGAGATTGCTTTCAGAGAAATATCCCAAGTTCTCACAGTATTAAGGTTCATTTTGCTGTTTTGTTGGGGTTTTTTTTTTGCTTTTTATGTTTTATTGGAGCAGTTAAGAGCTTCACCTGGGCTCAAACCTAATTGGAAATGGAGTAAAAAACCAAGCAATTTCAAACTGCTGTTTATTCTGCATCTGCAAGCGAAGTGTTCCAAGGAAAATGAAGATGTGCAGAAAGCTCATCTCACTGTTGACAGCGGAAGCCTCTGAGGCATTTCAGGTGCTTTATAGCTTTCAGTTAACTCAAGCAGGGAAAGTTAACAATAAAACTGTAGCATGGAAATGTTAAAAGTGCCAAACTCCATGCACAAATGAGCAGGAGAGAAATTAACACAGCAGGGCATATGAGGAGCTCACATAAGCTTGCTGTTCCTGCTGCCATGCTTCTTCCAACCAGGTGAAGAAGAGACACAAACATGGCTTGAAACTGAACTGGAGAGGTGAAATTTATCTATAATCTAATTGCTTAAATCAGTAATCTTTGCGAAGATGTCCAACAGGCACCGACCATGGTGTTAAAAGCACTTCAAGATACCAAAGGCCTTACAATGACAGCATGGGATGCCATGAGGTAGCAGTGAGAGCTGTGGCTGCACTCCTGGCAGCAGCGTGGTGCAGGCTCGAGCACAACTTTGCAGTGAGTGGGGAGCGAGATGCCAGCACACACCACTGCTCCTTTGGTCATGGGGACAGCGGTGAAGTGGCAATGTGTCTTTCAGCTCAAGCTGTGCCATTTCTCAGAAAAAGCAGTGAAGGTGGTGGTTTGGTGAATATGCAGCTTACTGGAGCACCAAGGAAAGGGAGGTCTTTGGTCTCTATAGGCATCTCTCTCTCTCTGTTGACTTGTGTCGAGGGTTAAGATTGCGGGGTGACAATAAAACCCTGGCAGATGTATTGTTAACTGCCTCCCCCCAACACTTCCCCCTTTTGCCCCTCCCTCTCCCCCCTTCCCACTAAGGACAGGCGATCGGGAGGAAAAGAAGGACAGAGAGAAGAGAGTTGGAAAAATTAAAGATGTTTTACTAATGCTACTAATAAGAATAGAGAAAATAATACAAAATATACAAAACTAATCTTGAAAGTCTCAGCAACTGCAGAGACGGCCCCCCAAAGTCCTGGATTAGACTCTGCAGCCAACCGGAGCTGGATTCAGTCTCTCACTAGGCCTCAGTTCGCAGGGACAACTAGCAAGGTCCTCTCCTAATGTCGGCCATAAGCAGCAGGGAAAAAGCAAAGGCAAAAAGGAAAAAAAGGGAAAAAGGGCCGAGATCCTCGTGATCTCCCACTTTTATATGTTCACGTGAATGGAATGTTATACACAGTTGGTCAGTTTCTTGATCACCGGTTTCTCGTTGCCCCTCTCGCGAGATGTCCATTCGTGCTTATCAATAACTTTGCATTCCATTGCTAGGTTTACCAAAACATGTGTCTGGTTCTCCAGGAAAATGCAGTTAATATGAAGGCTTTAGCTGACAGGCAAAATTCACTGAAAGAGAAACTTGTTTTTAACAAAACCAGGACAACTTGATAGGGCACTTGCATCATTCAGAGGTGCTTCACTAGGCTCGTAAAATAAAGCTGTGAATGAGAGGCCTCTAACAGATGGATTGGACTCTTCCACAGAAGACAATAGACTCAGTTTAGGAAGGAGGAGTAGGTGTACAAAACAAGTCCTGTCTTTACTTATGAGACAGGTTAGCTGAAATGGCTACAGGGCTTAAATGGAAACCACGTGAAACCAGGTTCAGAAAGTAGAGAATATTTTTTCCAGCATAAACACAGGATTTGGAAATTCAATGCAAACCTGGAAGAAGTAGCTGCAAACATGCTCTCTAGAACAGTGTTCTCCATACTTTTGAATGTGCCACTTAAAAATTTGTACATTGCCTTTCCTGCCCACCTAGAAACAACCCTGGAGAACCTTGAAGGAATAACTTGCCCCATTCCAGGGACATTGACTATAGAGCATTTGATGAAATTGCCATAGAACAGAGTCCAGAATTAAAACCTGCAAATGTGAAAAATAACCTAAGAAGCCTCAGAAAAGGCACAGGCCAACACTGTTATGAGGAAGCAGAAAGTGATAAAGTACTTGACCATCATGACAGGAAAACAGGTGTCTGTGGGATTCCTTTGTCATCCAAAAGAGAGCTCTTGGCTCTAGACAGAGCTTTGGTAACCTCCTAGGTAACATAAGAAATTATGTTTAAAAAAATGCTAGGAGCTGATATAGAGATTTGAAAATCTAAGACGAAGGTCCTGTTGATATTAACCCTGATGAAATCCACTGCTCCCTTGGGAAAAAAAGTAAGCATAGATAACTTTTTTAATTGTCTGGGAAAAGCACATACAGTTATTCTAAGCTATTTTATTCATTCCCTTGAGATAATTTTACTAATGGGTATTAGAGTCCAAAAGACTTGTGTTCATGTCAAGTTCATTATCAGTCGATGTGTCTGATGTATTGTTTAACAATTTAATGGCATGAGTTCAAGTGGTTTTCAGTGAAGCAGAAGTTCAGACATGAAACCTGCTATCTGTAACACATCAACCCAGGGGACTGGTGGAAAGGCAGTAAGAATAAAGCACCAAGTAAAACAAGGTGGACTCAAACATGGATTCATATTTCATGTAGTAGAATTAGAGACTGTTGACAGCAAAACACGTGCAACCACAAGCTGATGGTTTGTTTAACAGAACACTGAGGATCAGAATGCCTGCAGTGCCAGAAATTCATGTCAGAGGAAGATACAGATAAAGCAAATCAAATAAAGGGAAATAACAATTTGGGGTCTAAGGAAGGGCGTGACAAAAGCTCAAGAGCAACTGGGGATGGAAACTAATATTTGCAGAGACGTGGTTGTTTGGAGAACTTGTCCAGCCTGCTGAGACATACAGCAATGGACAAGAGTTCTCTTGGAGAGGATCTCTTCAGAGGGCATTTGGTCTGTTCCTCTACCCAAAGGCTCACATGAGCCCTTTTGGGGCAGAGTAAGGACAGGGTGCTGGATTGACTGACTTCAGCCCTTCATGTCTGAAGGGAGACCCAAAGATTCATGTGGAAAGCACCTCAAAAGTTAATCAAATTATGTCAGTGAGCTTGGTGAGCAGCCAAGCTTACCGGGAGGTGGGATACAGCAGATATGGTGTTGGGAACAGTAACTCCGGGGTACACAAATTTGGAGATGAGAAGGGCACAAGATGCCTGGTACATGCACCCACTTTGGCACCCTCCAGCACAGCCATGGTGCGGTGGGGCTGTGGGTCCCTATGGGGCTCAGGACAGTGCTTGGCAGCCAGGACCTGTCCCACCTCCAGCCAGCAGCAGGGGGATCACCGGAGCAGCCCGAACCTCGGGCTTCAGGCACCTCCCTGGGGACCGGCTAAGGCTGGGCTGAGACATGAGCCTGTGGGTGGGCCCGGCCCAGCAGGGCTGTGGGGAGCTGTGGCATTCCTGCAGGGCCTGATGGCCCTGGGGAGTGACATGGGGTCCCGGGCCCTGGATAGGGTAGGGCAGCCCCGTGGAACTGGGCAGGACCAGGAAGGGCTGGTGGTACTCATAGGGACTGGTCCAAGAGACCTCTTCAGTGGAGCACCTAAGTGACTCCTCCTTCCCATGTAACATTATGCTGCTGTATGTAACATTAAGCTGGAGAAGGCACAGTCTCGGCAAATCTTTATTCACTCTTTATTTGGCAAGGGAGCAGATGTGTTGAAAAAGGAACTCAAGGCTCCTGGTCCCTATTCTCCCCAGGACTGGTATTTCCAGTGTCACCATTCCAGGTACACTAGCACAAGTCTGAAGATTGTGCTTTCAGACCCTTAAAATATTTACAACAGTATTCATTTCTTGTGGGTTTCCCAATAAGATAAAATACCAAGGACAAGTCAAACAGCAAAGCATGAACTATTTTATTTCTCCCCACTTTCTATTACTAAAAGAGCATGAGAAGCACTTGAGGGCAGTTTGCGGAGTGCATCTACCATCCAATATGACAAGTAGGTTAATTGGAATGAAGGAAAATGTGACCCTTGACTACAACTGCCCCTTAAGGGTATTGAGTTTAATGTTGTTGTTATTGTGTTCTGCAACATTGTGAGGCAAAACACAACGACGGGCTCTTCTCAGCACAGGAGCTTGTTCTTAACAAATGGAGCTGCAGCGAGTGACTTGGATTAAATTTGACTAAATCTTGCCCCAGGAAATCTTTCCCTAGAAAATCCTGTAGCACTCACAAATATTTTAGGAGTGACAATGCTGGGTGTCCAGCTCAGCGGAAAAGCACACGGGCAATAAGGGAGCTATACTATAGGCATCTTTCAGGCACGAGAATATGAGTATCACCTGCCATTTCTGTTGCTGGCTGTGCGTGCGAAGGAATCAGCTCAGTGACTTTGTGTGAAATGTTGAGGGGGAAAACGGTCTTTCTTTTTTCTTTTTTTCCCAAAGAGGGAGAGGGCAAGAAAATGTGTGCAAATTAATGTTAAAGAATGGTGATTTTTAGTCTAATTCACTTGAATGTTCTGTTATGTTGAATTCTAGACGGTCTCTATGGAAATTCAGACAGTAAGAGTTGGGGCTACATGCCTCCAATTTTGAGTTGACCTCATTACAGCTCAGTTAAAAGCTGTTGCTAACATGGTTAGAGCTTATTCTTATAAATTGGCCCTTCAGTTTCTATGGGACTTCTCCATGGAATCAAGTTTTAAGAAGGAAATGAGTTGCACTCACAGCACCAGGAAGCACATGGAGATGCCAGCAAGCACATGGCAGATTTTGCTCCCTGGCTGATGTCTCTACAGGTTGATGACTCTTTTCCTCCCCTCTTGTCCCCATGCAAGACCAACCAGAGGAGGGCGGTGCTGGTCTGATGCTTGGCAGAAGAGGACAGTGAGCGGCGGGATCCTACTGCTGTTGCCCCAAGACATGAGCGAGACCCACTTGGTCTTGTCATTGACATCTGTTCTTGTCTGTGTGTTGAAGACCACCAGGACCCAGATCCAAGTGGAAGGAGCCTCTGCCTGGAAGTGCCTTCCTGAGGCAAAGGTTCTGGGAAAGGTTGTGGTTGTAGACAGAAAGGCCTCATGTAGGGACATAATATTCCCAGGAAGAAGCCTAGACTGTGGAAAATGGTAGGAAAGGTAGTGTTAGCAAGAGAAAGAGAGAAAACTGTGGTCTGAGGAGCTCCTGAGATCAGCTGGGCTGTATACACCAGCCAGATCTGGTAGTGCTAGCAGGATTGTTTTCCAGGCAAAGGCTATTTTTAGCTGGAGGATGTGAATAGCAGTAGGATATAAAAGTAAATAAATAAGGTCTCAAGGGTAAGCTGTGGGCAAAACTGAAAAATATGTTTGTAAATAGAAATCAATCTACCTTATCTATGATTTTCTATATTGTACCTACTATAGTAATCCTTAACTGAAACTGGAAAAAAATATTGCCCACCTCTGCACAGCAGGTACCAGAAAAAAAGCAGAACGAGATTCCCTCTGAAATCAGCACACCCATGAAAACCTGAGAGCTAGACTTAAAAAGGGAAACATTGTTCTTGTTCCCTTTCCTTATCACAAAATAAGATTGGCCCCAAATACAAGTTTTTATACATCCATTTGCACATTAGCTGTATTATTTCACCTTATGTGGAATCTGTTCCATAGGTTCAGTCGTAGAGGTGTCACTGGCTTTACTGGGAGCAGGATTGGCACCCTGCCTCAGACTATCTGAACAATAAGCATTAAAACCATAAGTGTTCTTTAGACCCATATTTGTTCTGTGGCAGCAGAGAAAGGCTTCAGAAGTCTTCAAAAGGTGAATTATTAAATGACATGAAAGTATTTTTCAAATTGTTGTAGAGGTTGACCTGTGACACGGTGAATGGTGATTTGAATACTTTGAATTATCTGAACATTTTTTACATCTTTCTTTTTCTTGAGTTTCTTTGGGATTCATAAACCACTTTGCTGAAGGGTGCAATTGCAGGGGAATATTAATAAAAGCACCAAGGGCACCTGGGCACTTACCACCTATGGAAATCTTACTGGAGATACCTGCCTTACATCAATGTAGCCCTTAGGGAAACAGACCAGTGATGCTTATTTTTGACACCTCCATGGAGAACGGTGAGTTTGAAAGCACAGTCTGATAAACTGTTCCTGTTGCTGGTGTGGGTTGCCCGTTCTGTCCCACTGGAGCTGTTTGCTGCTCTTTTACTCTCCCGGCCACTGGTCACCCACAAGGAGCAACACCTCAGCTCTGCTGGTGTGGCTTTGCCTGGCCGCTCTCTGAGCCCATTCTGTTGAATGATCCCTTTTGAATTTATCAAAATCAAAACAAAACTCATTTATATTAGGAAAGGGCTTTTAAAGACACCATCAGAGGAATGCTTAAACCAGAAGAATTAATTTGGCAGCAATACTGGATGATGACTGGAGTAAAATAATGACTGAACTCATGTCACTAGTTTGTCTGGATCTTAAATATTGTGGATACTACTATTGAACTAGTTTCTCTATTTGCCTTAGCATCGGTTAGTGAATACATCTCTGGGAGCTTTCCTACCCTGCTCTTTGAAGAAGAACTTTTTAATTTTTTTGTTTGTTTGTTTGATATTTGTAGCATACAGAGTGACTGGAAAAAAACAGAGCAAAATAAACTGAGTTTTGCTGGTACATGAAGAAAGCAGAAAGAAAATAAATGTTATTGTTCTTTGATAGACCTGAAAGTAATAACATGGTACAGATAAAGAAATATTTGGAAACACATTAGCAATGTGATCTTCCAGCTGGGACATGGAAATAACTTGTCTTGCTGGTGCTCATTTTCAGACAGCAGAAATGAAATCATGTCTCCAGCATGGAAAGGTCAGCCAACAAGATTTTGCTAAATTCATCAAACTGTGCTCCCCACTGAGTAGATACCACCAGTGTGCAGTAAAGTAACATAGAGGCTGCTGGTGTTTTCACCCAAACAGCACAACATGGCCAGAATAGAAGCTGAAAAAAATGCATTGATCTTTTCATTTCCTTTGTACTGAGAAGTAGGATTCCCTAGATGAAACTTAGCATATATCTTTCTTTCTGTCCTCATCTTTTACCTGGAAAAAAAAAAAAAACACTTAATGTCTTTAGTGAGAAACAACTGCTCCAGCCAGCATCACCTGGCAGTAATAGGATGCAAGAAAGTTCTCCAAGATTTTAGTTCAATATTTTTATTGAGAATAAAAGTCCAACCACCCTCTTCCCCTGAAACTAAGAAGGAAAAGAAATCATTCTTTACAAAATTGTGTAAGGAGATCCTCACACATTTTGAAACTGGTTCAAAGCTACAACCATAATTGTCACAGCATCCACAGATTAGATGACATTTACAATGGTTTTTAATTAAATTTACTTAATTTAGATATTTATCAGCCAGAATCCATTGGCACACTTTCTTCCAGCTTTTTTTAAAGGTTAAATGAGCAATATGTGTAATGAGGTCTTTAAGGGAATACAAATTGTGTCAGCCTGGAATTCTCCAGAAAGCCGGTGCTGTGCTGGAGGATTTGCGGAGTGCCGGAGGAGGGGAAGGTGCCTCTTGCTCACGCTGCTGACACCAGAGTGCAGTGTCTGACCTTCACACCCGTTGCTCCTGCCCAGGTTGGAACCTGTGGTGTGATCACAGCACAGAGTTATCTGGCTCCAGGACGATAATACATTCGCAGCTCCAGCCTTTCATGAATGACACTCATATAGCTCCTTCCAGGGGTCTTGAAGACGCTGTGAGGTAGTGGCAGAGGAAGGTTTTGTTAAAGGCTCCTCGGGAGGCACCGAGCTGGGACAAGACCTTCTGAAGTGTGGTGGAGTGGCAGGGGAGATCCTTCGCATCTCTGGAATAGCTGAAATGCTTTGCTGAAGTCAGGTTCAGGGGGAGGAGAGCAAGGAAAGGAACGTGCTCTTTTCATCCCTATGCTGAACACCAGTCCTCTTCTTCCTTTACATCACGGGTGTGCTCTGCATACACAACTACAGTGCCATTCAGCGTGGCACTACTGCACCTTTTAAAGAGTGTACAGTGAAGTGTGTCTTGGAAAGAACATTATTGCAAGCCAGCACAAAGCAGAATGAAATGCACTACTCTGAAAAGGGCAATTACAGAGAAACTACATATGAGAGTTGCAGATGGACGCAATATGTAGTTGAATGACTAACAAGGAAGCACAGTAGATGGCCTCCTAACAGCACATGGACCATATGGCATAACAAAACTTGGGGAATCGTTCTCATCAATGTGGCAGTTTTATAAACGCCAAGGTAAAAAAACGCACAAGCTCTTTTGAAAAATCCCACTGAGTATCTCGTCTCAAGCTGACAGATTTGTTCAAAGATAGCCTTGTGGGTTCAGATATTACAGTGCTGAATGTGGTGAGAATTAGAGGACAGAACAGAGGGCCCCATTGAAGGTCCACACAAGATTGTAGAACTCTGCTAAATTCAGCATCACTGAATCCACTAAATCCAGCATCAGCACTGATTAGATGTTGGTCAATTTATTTTCACATTAGTTTTTACTTTTTCACACAATTTGGTGATAATAAGTTGCACCTGATAACATGGAATACTTAGTTACCCTACATGCTAGAAACCAAGAACCCAGAATCTTTCTGTCCAACTATGTATTGCAATTACGCAGGAATGGCCTTCACCATAGACAACTCACATGTGTTTAAAGGAACAAATTGTTGAAAAGAAACACTTGGATTATCTGTGCTGTCAGATACTGGGGAGTATGGAACTAGCCAGGGGAGAATTAGTGGTAAAGAATGACTTGGGAAAAGGGGCTCAGTGTTGAACTTCCTTTTGCATTACCCATCCACAGGTAAAATAATAATAATAATAATAATAATAATAATAATAATAATAATAATAATAATAATAATAATAATAATAATAATAATAATAATAATAATAATAATAATAATAATTATTATTATTATTATTATTATTATTATTATTATTATTATTATTATTATTATTATTATTATTATTATTATTATTATTATTATTATTATTTCACTGAGATTCTCAGGAGTGGGGCAGGACCTGGGCCCTCCAGCACAAAACATATAAAGAGATGCTTGGTTGTCAGCATGAATAAGATGCCTCTACTTGGGCATGCGAGCTAATTACTTTTGGTCCTAACCATATGTCTGCCACAGTCTTTAAGTGTTGCTGTCTGATGGCAGAGTTCTCAGGTTGTATTGGTAGCTTCTTGTCAAAAGCTGTGGCTAAAAGATAAAATCCATATCCTTGTGATGGGTTCAGCAACAGTACCAGCCATTTAGTCTTTGCTCAGTTTGTCACTTGTCTTTGGCAGTGTCAAAACCACTGCTCTGAAATCTGAGGTCCTGAGCTCATTGTACTTGTCTTATTTGATCCTGATTATCTTAAACAATCTGACAAGACACTGGGAAATGGAAACATGACATTTATTATTCTGCAGAATGAAGGATTTTATGTTCTAGCATATTTTTGGCAAAATGCAGGAAGAGAGTCACATTTAAGGATATAGCAGACAGCTCCTAAGCAATATGCTAACTTATTTCTTTCTGTCCAAACCGTAAGCTATATGACAGCTGCCTTTCTAATGAGAAAAATGCCGTAATCATTACTTGTGTGTAGTGGCTGGCAACAGTTGTTTGAGTTTCTGGTGAGCATAACTCTCTGATCTGTTTTTCTCGTGGTAGTTTACATACAGTTTCTAAAGTTTGCATTGTTAGTCATACCTATATTTAGAACTTTCATTAGTGATGACTCAATACAAGCAAAAAAAAAAAAAAAAAAGAGAAAAGATATGCCTGTAAAGCTCAGTAGTGGTGAGAAAAAAATGGTATCCTGAATTTCACTCTGTGGCAGTACGTGTCTTGAATTCAAATTAGAATTAATTTAAGCAGTCAAATTTTTTAAAAAATAATTGACAGCGCAGATAAACTAATTTATAAGCTGATTTTTATACACTTATTTTTGCTTTAATTGCTGTAAGTGCTTTATTTCACTGATTAAAAAGGAGCTAGGGTAGCTTAAGACAAACGTATTTAGTTATGTACTATAAGTAGAGAGCTCTGATTTCATTTGCCAGGTAGAAGGGACAAGATGGAATGTTGGTTCAACTATTCATTAGAGAGGTACAGTAAGTCAAGTCAGGTTTTGCTGAACAGCTTTCTTTTTTTTAGAACACACGGCATGGATATAGAAAAACATGTATATTCTTCTCCCTTGTTCTCCTAAATACTCCTGCCTTTTCATGTTGGCATAGGAAGACAAAGAAACCTCATGCTGACTGTGGCCTTTGCTGTTGCATTCCCAAATAGCACAGCAATGTTCAGTTTGAACGAACTGATGCATATAGATTTCTACAGTGATGGTAAAGAAACCCCCAGCAGCATGGAATGGCCAAGTGTGGTTGGCCTGAGCCCTAGTTCACTGGATGAAATCAAGTGCCTCTTCCAGAAAACCGCCTGTGCTCATTGCTGCCTTCCCTGGTCCTCTGGTGTGATGGTCACCCTGTGGTCGCCCTGGCTCTCCCAACAAGAGCTGTGACTCTGCACAAAGGAACAAAACATGAGCGGCTTAAGAAAAGGTTGCCAAGATCTCACTTACAGCTTCACAGTCTTAATGTAGCAACGCTGGATCTTCCACCTTCTGTGGTATTTCATATTAATAAAGTATACAGAGTAGGGTTTTGTACAGAAGCAAACCATCTTTGAAGAGAATAAAAAAAAAAGACTGTGAAAAGAAGGGAATAGGCAAGGTGAAGAAAGAATGAAACTTGGAAAAATAATGTGTTTTCTTTATCTATATTTTAGGAGCGTCATGGATAAATTGTGGTTACTATGTAAGACCTTGACCTGATTCTGCTCTCATTTTTATTCGAATACTGCCCTTTGACTTTCTCTGTGAAGGTGAAAATGCAAAGTTTCAGTCAATTTCCTAAAAAATGAGTTCTCCAACTTCTGCATTATTTTGAGGGTGAGATGCTACCTGGAATTAATTCAGTCTGTCGGATACTGCAAGGACATATTTCACAAGAAAAGATTAATTTATAGTTGGTGTAAATTAGTGCAGCTTCAGTGAAGTCAATTGAATTACTTTTGCTCAGTTCAGGTCTTGTAGTCAGATTGCCTCTGGAATATGAAGTATATCTTGTCTACTATCAGTGGAGAAGCTAATTTAATCTTTCTAAGTGATAAAGAAGAGGGGCCAAGCCTTCCTTTCAAAAGGTAAGAAAAATGCATATGCATTTTAGAGGAGCACTTAGGAAAATTTAAATGATGGAAAACCTGCAGAAAATGTCACTGATACAAGGAAAAAATGCATCTACTTGGAGAGGTGATACCCCAGGAGCAGATCAGAGGGGCTGGAGGTGGTGCCCAGCTGAAAGCAGCAATATCCACCACTGAGCTGCACTCACAGAGAAGAGATGCAACAGGAAAAAGGGAGCTGAGGGGAGACCTTGTCACTCTCTACAACTACCTGAAAAGAGGTTGGAGTATGGAGGGTGTTGGTCTCTTCTCCCAAGTAGGAACTGATAGGATGAGAGGAAATGGCCTCAAGTTGTACCAGGCTAGGTTTAAATTGGATATCCAGAAAAATCTCTTCACGGAAAGGGTTGTCAGTCATTGAAACAAGCTGCCCAGGGAAGTGGTAAAATCACCATTCCTGGACATGTTTAAAAGACACATAGATGGGGTTCTTAGGGACACAGCTGAGTGCCAGTGTCAGGTTAATGGATAGACTCTATGACCTTGAAGGTCTTTTCCAACCAAAATGATTCTATGACTCCTTCTCTCTGGACAGGGAACTTCCAAGACTGGGACGGGGGAGCTCAGCTGATCACTGACATGATCACTAACGTGGTCATGCACAATGGTGCAAGAGCCAGTTGCCTTTCTTTTTTGTTTTTTATGCAGGAAAGTACTTTCAGAAGGACATGCTCTCAGGCTCATTGGTGATTTGTTCACACAGCTCGTTCAGTTTTCAACCACTCTTCTCATAGCTGAGAACACTGCAAAAACTCACCGTTTGTGTGAGGTGTTTGAAAATTAGCTTCTGCAGATAAGTTCCTTTACTTAATTATGTGTCAAAGCACCTGGAGACAGGAGCAGTCATCATCTATCCACCTATAGGCAAGTTCAGCTTTTAGGGTGGACAAAAAGACTGCCTATGAATGTGCACTCAAAACCAGACACATGTGGATGGTGCATAGCTGGAAAAACCCAGCTTTGTGTATATTTTGCTATTCTAATAGAAATACAATCATTCTGGAGCTCATGAGTATACTTTCCAGAATATTTTCCTGATCAGCTCAGTTTTCCTGCATGTTAGGCTTTAGTGTAATATCACAGTTACTCACCATGTGCTCTTTGGGAGGGCTGTGTGGCAGCAACATTAAAAATAACAAAGTTGTTTGGAGATTATGAGTGACTTCTGATCTTTTGGTGTTTATTTCCCTGAGACAGATGAGTGAAAAATGGAATAGCCCCTCATTATAATTTAGCATGTAACTTCGGGAAAAATAAAGGAGCATTTGCGTGTATTTTGAAAAGTCTTCTAGACTATTACAGTATGTTGCCTTTTCCAGGAAAGGGTACACAAAATAAAAAAAACAAAGAGAAGATTCTAGAAATTATTTCCTAACATCTAACCCATCTGTAGGAAACATAGAGTGGGCCGAGATGGTGGTCTGTTTTTTTCATGGAGAAAAATCTTGCTATTGTGAATCAGATTCAAATGCCTGTGTTCTGATATGATACATTGCCATTTAACAAAGGAAGGCGTTTTGTGAAATCCACTCCCAAAGAAATAATTCTGAACAGGACTTTAATGCAAATATCAAAGCTGCTTCAGAATGCTTATGGTCAGAAGTATTTGTTTCTTGTGAAACCACTGTAGGGTGTTGCCAATGTTGATGAATCTCAGATTTTGATTTTGAGATCCAAGCACTGACTAAGAAGATAGATAACAGCTGTACATGTAAGTATACAGCCTACCGTTACCATTCATTTGATTCTTCAAGGCAGAAGTATTTTCCCAGTAAGTTTCAAAAATATCTTTACAATAAAGTTCTGCAGACAAAACAAAAACAAACAAACAAACAAACAAACAAAAACAAAACCTCTATGTTGATATACTGGGGTTTCTGCCATCACAATGGCAGATCTTCCCTGTTTATTGGCAGAAAAACAAGGTTCCTGACTGCCAGTCTGGACAGGGAGGAAGCTCGTGGCAGTGGGAGCTTGCCTGGGTCACTCCTGGGGTCAGTGGCACATGTCACAGCTGTAAAATGTATTTTACCCCAGCATAAAGGAAGAAGAAAAAAATCTTCATTAATTTTTTTTTAGCAACTTCTCTGATTCCTGCGCTTGTATTTCTGTTTTGTGCTGTTTCCACACAACATAGGATTGAACAAGCTAGAAAGATGTTGCTATTGAAATTACAGCCCCTTTTTCTGCAAAGCTACTGAATCAAGGTATTTTGCTCAGCTGGTCATGACTGGCTATGTTTTTTCAGAGACACGAAGAAGGAGATCCTTCAAAAAAAGGATCTCCTTCCTCTGCTGAGCTGCTTCTCATTTAGTGAGAAACAGCTTTTTTTAAAAAAAAAAGTTTATTCATTCTTACCTCTATTTCTAAGTCACATCATCTGGTCCAAGGGGTGACGGTTTTAAACTCAAAGTGGGGAGATTCAGGCTAGATGTGAGGAAGAAATTTTTTACAATGAGGGTGGTGAAACACTGGCCCAGGTTGCCCAGAGAGGTGGGAGATGCCCCATCCCTGGAGACATTCCAGGCCAGGCTGGACGGGGCTCTGAGCAACCTGATCTAGTTGAAGATGTCCCTGCTCATTGCAGGGGCTTGGATGAGATGACCTTTGAAGGTCCCTTCCAATTCAAACTATTCTGTGATTCTATGATCAGAGTAAATTATGCAAAATACTAGCAGTCCTACCCCTGCTAGACCTTCAGAGCCCATTTGGTCTCCAATTGACCAGGTCTCTTCCAAGTACATACAAATATGTGCCAGGACACCAAAAATGGACTGAAAAGCCATAAGACTAAAGTGTCTCTCAGGAAAAAAAAAAAAAAAAGGTACAAATATTGTCTCCAAAGAAACACAAAAACACATCACACCTCAAGAGATACTAAATATTTAAAGAGGCTGTGTCAACCTCTGCAGGCTCCTGAGTGCACCAAGCGCTGCCTGCTCCTCCTGAGGATGCCTCTGGCATTGGAGCTCCTTTTCTCTTTTATTTGAAACAGGAAAAATCAAAATCTGGCTTGGCCACAAAGTCAAAGCATGGGTTGTCTTGTCATGACTCCTGCCCCTTGTGTTCCCCATGGCTCCTGTGTGCAGCCCCCACTTGTAAGCACTGCACTGGGAGCCTGGCAGAGTGGTGGGGTGGCTGGGAGCCCAGGAGGAGGGGTGGCAGTGGCCAGGGCCACCACACAGAGCTACACAAGAGGTGTGTTGGCCTGCATGGCCCTGCATGCCAGACACGTCAGCAGACAGGTGCTCCCCGGTTGTGCCCTCGCACCTTGAACCACCTCACAATGTGACCCAAGGTAAGAAACAGAAGCTCCTTCTCTTGCCATCAAAAGTGAGATTTAGCAGTGTGATGCAGTAGGGGAGCACGAAGGTTATGCACAGTGGCCACAAATGGACGCATGAGCTGCATCCTCCTTCTCCCAGCCTGATTCTACCACATCCCCTCAACTGGGAAGTTGTGGGGTGAGAGACCCAGAAATTGTGTCACGGGGCACCACTACAGTAGCTCTACAGCTGCTTCCCATTAACCACGGTGGATATAAGTTGGCAAGCAGAGGGATGAGAAATTGGAACGTATATGTTAACCAGCTCCCTCATGCAGCTACCCTGTGTTGCAATTAGCCTTTCTTTTTAAAATCCTTACAGTCTCTGCTGGTGCCGAAGGGAAGCCACGGATCTGCAGCATGCAGCTGCTGGGCTGGTTTTGGCATCTATCATGTCCCAGAGATGAGGTTTGTGGGAAACTCCCTTAAATATCCTGTGTTTTTTTAACACAACAGAGCTGAGATTTCAAACCACAGAAGAAAGGCTCTGCTGTCATTGCTCACACGCTGCTGCAACCCTGCTCAGGGCAGTTAGAACAGCGTTCTTTGCTTGTAGTCTGAAACAGGGTGCCCATCTGTGAGTGCATGATCTTTACTCAGTGCCTGGTACAGCTGAATCAAATTGCAACCATGTCTTCCCACTGCGTCTCCACCGGTTGGTAGCCACAGACCTTGATTTCTGATGCAATGAGGCATTGATAATTAGGACTTTCTTCAGCTTAATAAAAATATGCTCATCCACAAATAGGACTGAAAGAAGCCCAGTTCAAAGGAGGAGGAAGGAATCCTCAAATTGGATTTTAGTACCTTCAGTGGGGAAAAAAAAATATATATATAAACCTCAGGTGAGTAAAAAATTTAAATAAAAGTATTTTGAAGGGTGCTCATTTCTTATGGAACTGAACACCCCTTCATAAACTAAGAGGATAATATCTCCCATTTCTCCAAACTTCTATCCATTTGGCATGTGTCACCACAGATCCAGAAACAGGCTAATTAAAATTGTTTTGTTGCTAATGACAGTGCATCTTCTTTCACTAAAGAGTTCAAACTGCAGCCTTCCTCTTGATCTGCTGTGAGATTTTTTAATCTCTAAATTAGAAGAAAAGAATATGCCCTTTTAATGCCTATAAGAATTTGAGCTCGTTAACGCAAAAAAAAAAAAAAAAAGTAGGATTTCTATTATAGCTGTTCTTTAATTATGGAACAGCATGTGCGAGAAGACTCTTTACTCAAAACTGTGTCCTCAATTCTATTACACAGCTTAGCGGAGAATGCATGTAATAGAAAAACAGCAATAGACCGTGGAAATTGTCCAGAGCCCTGCTCTCCTAGGGAAAAGATGCCAATGGTATTTTTGTATCGCTACTCCTCGGCAGCCTCTTTGCACTTTCCTCCGGGTTACATGCACAGCATGACTCACTGCCTGATGGTTTCATTGAAACAGAAAAATATAGACACAGTAATGATCACATTCAATCATAAACTATAATCAATACAGCAGAGTTTAAATGTTCTGTGCCCCAGCAAGCCATGACAGGGTTCTCCCCCAACCCTACCCCACCTTCCTCCCTGAATAAATGATTTTTCTTTTCTAAAGGATAACAGTTGTTCCAAATGATCTAGCAGATGTAGTCGAGTCTCTCAGAATGAAATATGTAGGTCAGAGCAGGAGGCATTCATTGTTTTCTTTTGATGCACCTTCATGTCAGCCCTCCTTTGGACAGAAAAGCCACTTCACATTACTTACTGACTGCCTCGCGGGAGTCTCACTGGAGGAACCTTGCAGCGGCCCCCCCACAAGTTCATCTGGGGGCATCGGGTGGGCAGAGGTATCCGTGTTCAAACCACAGACTCTGTGGCCTTTTATTTATGGACACCAGGATAAAAACGTCAGCCTAGTCCTCAAGTGAAGACAATTATCTCGACGAAATCTTTCTTTGTGTACATCACAACACCATTTCAGAGTCTGGCGAGCTCAGAGGTGCTGATGAGAAATGGCTCCCAGGAGACTGAAAGTGGGGTGGGGGAAGGACAAGGGGAACACGGCCAGGTCAGGATGTGGGGAGCCTCTCCAGGAAAAATAATAAACACGACTTTTGGGCTTTAGAGACACCATGTGTCCCTGTGCCAATTGTGATTCCCTGAGGGAAATATCCTCTCTTCAATGCCAGTAAAAAATCTGGTTTGGTGTTAAGTATTACTTGTTCTTTTGCGGTATTTTCAAAGGAGAAGTGTCCAAAGGAGTCACTTCTGCCCCACAGGTCTGATGAGCTAGCAAGAACCACCACTGTAGTATCTCCATCCCATCACAGGTCGGGAGACATCCCAGCACGCACCGCAGCAAACTCAAATTTCTACTTTCTTAATAACCACTCTCCACTAGGAGAAAACAAAAAAAAAAAAAAGAAAAAAAAGAAAAAGGTTTTCCCTTCTCCTCTTAGCAGTGATAACTGCCTAAAGATGAAAAATAACTCCCAGAAGGCCAGTATAAAATGAAATTACATCAACAAATCCTAAATAAAAGTTGCAATTCCAACATGTCCTCTGTTACACTTGGGATGTGCAGTAAGTGACAGCTGAATAAATCAAAGCCCTGGAGTTCCTTCCTAACCATCAGGTTAAAAGTGTTATTATCTCATTTTAGTTAAAAGTTCTGATTCATACTTTTTTTTTTTTTTTCTCCCTCAAATCTGGGAGAGCTTGTATGCCACTCACATTAGAGCTGGAAAAGGACTACAGTAACTTTCTAAAAAACAGCCTCTTTTTTTTTGGTCATAAATCAGTGTTCCTGGTTTCATTCGGCTGCCTGTCTCCCTTTCTTCCTTTCCCCCTGTTTCCTCCTCCCACTCGTTAGTCTGTTCAGCACCTTCGGTGAGTCACACAGAGCTGGCTGACAAGTGAAGTCAAGTTTGACTTCATAGAAAGTTCCCGCAGAGCTCTTCTGCTGTGCGGTTTGCTGGGCACCACTCCGGCTCCTTCTACCTCCTCAAAACCTGTGCTGGAATGGACCTTCACTTCTGAGGATGCGCATTGGGGACCACGAGCCATCGGCTGCACCTGGAAATGTGAATTGTAGGTGTTTCTGTCAGTCAAACAGCTCACACAGGAGACTGTAGGTGAAAATGTGGAATTTGCACCCCTTACAAAAAGGCTGCAAGCCTGAACCTTGAATTATGTCATGCTAATTTATGCCTGAGGGAATAGTCCCGGTATTGACTAACTCCATCTCCTGTCTCTCCCCACCACCGATTATGTCACCCTTGAAACTTCTGAAATGGATCTTGCCTTATCACATGAAGTGTCAGCAGAGGCCACAATATTTAGGTCATGATAGCTTAGTGTACAACACTTCCCGAAGCAAGGACTGAGAACTGTATTCTCTGACCCCATTTCAGCAAGGTTTATAGGCATGTGTCTAACCTTAGACACACAGCAATCCCTGAAAAGCCCCAAAGGCTATCCCGATCAATGTGCTAACAGCGAAGAGGTTCATGGCAGTTTTGCCAGTTAAACAGCACTTCCCTGAACCAGATTTTAGTACATGATGCAGACTTTAACTGGCTGAGATTTTGCAATATCTCAGCAATAGTTGCCTGGCCTCAGGAGAGGTACCTAGAATGCCTGGTTTGGTAATAATGCACTTGATTCTCACAGTGAGGAGGGCAACTGAGGCAGTAACTAGCTCCCCAGGGAGATGTCACAGCCCCAAGCCTGACAGTGTTCAAGAAGCGACTGGACAACCCCCTCAGACATGGTGTGAAATGTAGGGTTGTCCTGTGCAGGAGCAGGAGTTGGACTTGATGATCTTTGTGGGTCCCTTCCAACTAAAGACATTCTATGGTTCTATGAGCAGCACAGTGGTGAGTTTGTGCTCATGAGAAAGCTGGGGCTTTCTGCCTTTTCCAGCCTGAGGAGCTGGCAGGGTGAGCTGAACAGGCACACAGGGGCCAGGCTTTGCAGCTACAGCTGCTCTCCCTTGTGCATCTTCTAGGAGCTGGGGAGGTGCAACTGGTTATGGATGTCAGCTGGGAGGTTTTTGCTCTTTTCATGCTTCATGCATTTGTCATGCGAAAATCAGAAACAGTCTTAAGAGTCTGAGACCTCCTTTCTGTCCGCTTTTAATGTAGCAGTCCTTACACAAGAGTCACCCAGCATGGCACTTTCCTACTGTGTTTGCTCTGTTTCCTTCTGGCCTTGGTGGTAAGCCTGTGTAGCTGGAGTTGGTGGATTCAAATGTCAATCCTGGGGAAGATTTGTTACCTGGGATTTTCCCTGGATGTTTATGCAGAATCATAAAATAGTTTGGGTTGGAAGTGACCTTCAAAGGCCACCTCATCCAGCCTCCTGCAATGAGCAGGGACACCTTCAACTGGATCAGGTTGCTCAGAGCCCCGTCCAGCCTGGCCTGGAATGTCTCCAGGGATGGGGCATCTACCATGGGCAACCCAGGCCAGTGTTTCACCACCCTCAGTGTAAAAAATTTCTTCCTCATGTCTGACCTGAACCTCCTCTCCTTTAATTTGAAACCACTACCCCTTGACCTATCACAACAGGCCCTGCTGAAAAGTCTGTCCTCATCTTTCTTATAGGCCCCTTTTAAGTTCTGAAAGGCCGCAATAAGGTCTCCCCAGAGCCTTCTCTTCTCCAGGCTGAACAACCCCAACTCTCTCAGCCTGTCCCCACAGCAGAGGTGTTCCAGCCCTCTGGGCATTTTTGTGGCTTCCTCTGGCCCCGCTCTGGTGTCCCTTGCTGCTGCAGCTCTTCATGCTGAACTTTGTGCATGTGCCATGGGCTTGGATGCCAGTTGGACAACCTTGGGTATCAGGTGCTTCCCCATCTACAGTGGCAGAGCTGGGTCAGAGCAGCAGGCTGTGCCTAGAGCAGTCCTAGACCATCTAGGAGGTGCCTGCTGGAATTCTGGGGCTTTCTGAACAGGTGTCTGAATGGTGTCTCAGTCCCAGCACAGATGTTAAGGAAGCGGTCTGGATCTTGCCATTAGTGCTTAAGTCTTAAACAAATCTAACTCTATTCCTGCTGTTGCAGACATGGCAGTAAATCCTCATTGCACTTTCTGCAGTTTCACGAGTCCTGTAGATGCAGCTATTAATAAGGCCTAGAGAACTCTTAAATATACTCCTTTTTCCAAGGCCTGGGAAAAGCCTGGCTTGTTACAAGGAAAAGAATTTTTTAAGTCTGGAATTGATTACCACTTGTTCTTTTGTGTATGTTTAAGTATTAGGTCAGTTCTAAGGGATGCATAAATTACTGAAACCAAGCTGTTGAGTTAAAAAGAATGATATTTTCAAACTCTCATGGTTCTGTTTTAAGTTCTCATAATATTAATGCCAGCAGAATAACTTACTGCAACCGAAATGCACTGCATTGAGGTCTAAATTATGCTAAAATAGGTCAAGCAGCAGTGAAGGCAGTTATTTTGACTGAACTAGGGTTAACAAGATGCATGTAACAAATGCCTCAGGAGAACAATCACATGCGCTCGCTGCACATGATACCACAGCAGGATACCCATAGCTTCAGGTTCCAGCTAAATGGCATCATGGTGTGCTCTTTCGGGCAAGAAAATAGTTTTACAATTGTTTGACTATGATCCCCTCAGTTTATGTGATGTAACCTGACAGTTTAAAGGGTCCCATAAGTACATTTTCACTGAAGCCTATGCAACTTCTACATACTCAACTAGGCTGTTTTTAACATAAAGCAGAGGGAGAGCAAAGAAGTAATTAATGAAAGATCTGATACCTTCTGAGACTCCTGGCATGACAGCATGCCCAGCTGCCTTTCCACTTGTTTCTGAATAGAGAAAGAAGTTAGGAGGCAGAAATTAGCTTGAGGTATTAAAATTGAACTCAAGCTGAAGTGGAGCATCTGAACATCCTTGGACTGTATGGTAAAAGAGATTAAATACACTTCTAGCCTTAGTCTTCTTTGTAATAACAAAAGAAATCCATAAGGAGGTTTTCCCTCAATTGCTTTGATTTTTCAGTGGTTCCATAGATCACATAAGGAACAATATGTTATGTTTATTTCCTTCCTTTCCTTTCCTTTCCTTTCCTTTCCTTTCCTTTCCTTTCCTTTCCTTTCCTTTCCTTTCCTTTCCTTTCCTTTCCTTTCCTTTCCTTTCCTTTCCTTTCCTTTCCTTTCCTTTCCTTTCCTTTCCTTTCCTTTCCTTTTTTCTGTCTCTTCAGAAAGCCTCTATTATGAGTTGCTGCACTTGCCTTTTGAATGCTTTCATCACATCTGTATGTTAGGGAACCAATACCTTACAGTGGAAAAATGAAGCAGAGGAAAACACATAGGCATATTGATTGAGTCTGCTTTCACCAAGCACCTGGGCCCAAGTACTTAAATCTATGCACTTTGTACGTAAACAAATTCTGCATCCAGTATGCCAGAACCACGTAATTTTTTAGAAAGTTGATATATACACAGAATATTGAATTTAGGAACACTTATGAATGCGTGTTGGATTTTGTTTATTCAAGAACACATGATATTTTTCTGTAAAGCTGCTTGATGATACTGAGTGCTAAAATGTTATAAATTTTCCAGTCATTACAGATGTATACATTTTTTTATGAGAGGCTTTGAATTTATTATTTACCCGAGCAGACAAAAAAGGAGACAGAGAGGGAACAAACACGTACTCTAGGAAAGCCACTTAAAGAAACTGATTATATAAGCTTTCTACTGTAACCAAAACACTGTTTTAGTAGTTTTTCTTCACTGAAAGTTTCTATAGCATTTTCACATCTGACTGGGCTGCTTTTATACAATGTAGAGAGAGTGCAAAGAAGTCATTGATGAACAGTCATCCCACCTCCAACTTCAGGTGATATAAACAACTTTTAAAATACAGCACAACTGTTTTCCAGATAGGGTTGTATTAATTTTTCAAATCTTTTTAGGGATAATAGTTGATTTTATTTTTCCCCAGTGATACATGATTCAATTTCAGTACTACTATTTTTACTTTTTTTTTTTTTTTCAATAACAGAACACATCAAAATACTTTGATTAATAATAATATACCAGATTATATGTCAAAATGACCTGTTGTCAGTGTTTTAATCTTGCCCTGACCGAAGGTTACATCTAAGTGAAGTAGATGGTTAAATTTGTAACAGAATATCCTGTATTATTGTCCTGCACAAAAAATTAGGAGATTCCCATTTTCCCTTGCATTCTGAGGCATGTGGACTTTTCAGACAAGAGGGGAACTCCAGGTTTTGGACACTGGAAATTCAGTGGGGGTCTGCTATGTGCCACAGCTTTTTTTTATTGCTGAAATTTGTTTGGAGTGAAGGTTTTAATATTATGTTCCCACTTCAGTGATTTGGTCTAGCAAAAGATGTTTTTCTTTCTGTTTTGAAACTATTTTAGTCTGCCTTTGACAAACCGAACTGGATTCACCTACCTTGAGACACGTTTCCCATCACCATAAATGAAATGTGCAAATTACCTATGATAATTAGATTTGACCCAGTTACTGGATTTGGGAACATCCTTCTATCTTGCCTGGAGCTGAATATCCTTACAGAAAGCAAATCTCACGGTTAAGACAGGATATAATCAGGGTTAAAACATTTCATCAGAGACACAAAAATAAGATGTAAGTGAACTAGAATGATTCCATTGCCTGACATTGTCTGTTATTTTTTCTGCACAGTGAATTATTCATTACTAATGATTTGGAGTTCTCTGGCTTATCTGCATGATGACAGCTCCTCTCCCCTCTTGCCATGTACACGCCCTACCACAACAAGAACACTTATGACAAATAGTGATGCCACATCCTTAAACTTATGTTTAATAAGTATTGGCTATGAATCAAAAGGCTCAACTAATCCTTCCTCATCCATCTTACAACTTCAATAAGTCACGGGATATCAATGACTGAGTATTACCACCTTTGCTGGGAGATAAACCCTACATACAGTGGTGTGATAACGCCTGATGGGAAACATATGCCTGAGAAAACCCCTGTAGCAAGATTGCATTGTGCTAAGAAATTCTGTTTGTTGGCTCCCTGTTTTCAGAGATGTTATTTATCTCTTTTAGGCTCCCAAGGTAAAATGCAGGGGCTTAACTGCTCGGGGCGTAATATTGTACCAAACCAGCAAGACATTTAGATTCTGCTGAACTGTTCATGAGTTGCCATCATGGTCTTAGAATGGACTTGGGGATTAGCTGACATCTGCTCCTTGAGTTTACCTTTTTTGGCAGGTTTCTCGTCAACAGAGGAAAGAAATAAAATATTTCTGTGCAACAAAAGAAGTGTGGGTCTTTTTTTTCCTAAGAAAACTATGAATAAAGAATATAAGGAATAAAATGCCTTTTTGTTTTGGTGATTTATTCTCTGGAACTTGCAGCAAAATAAGAGGATTCTGTCCAAAGGTTACAACAATAATGCCCATTGGTATAAAGTTAGGGACATCCTTGTGATAAAATATCAATAAAACTTCCAGTCAATCTACAACTCCCAGGGTTAAAAATGTGGTTTTGTCAACAGAGTTTGTACCAAATGTCAGTACACTGATATATCCACGCTGGCACACTGCTGGTGTGAACTAGACCTGACCCCAGAACAGACTACAGCAGGTAGGTGTTTACCCACTAATGCAGCCTCACAATCAGAATGAGAAAGTGAAGTGACTTGTCTGAATTGGAAATGTAGTGGTTAGCCTGAAGGAAGAAAGCAAAAAAGAAGCACGTGGTGAGGCAGCTCCTCCAGGCTGGACAGGAGGGGATGGGGATGGGTGCTGGGAAGCTGAGACCATCACGTTTCTTCAGCCACTCTGCACCAGATGCTTCAAATTTGTAAACTCTCAAAAGCACCTTTTCAGGCTGACACCCCATTCCGAGGCTGTTGAAGTAAACAAGGCTCTCAAAACTTTTGTGTTTATGATTTATGAGAGCAGTTAAGACTTTATACAAAATTAAAGGCTAAATGAGAAAATGTGGAAAGAGGCAGGACCAATGAACTAAGTTTATGAATAAGTGCCAGAAACCTTCTGAAGCCTAATTCCACTTCTGAATTAATGTGCCGCTTGACCTTGGGCAAGCTTTTTACCTTGTTAAAGTTACTTTCATCTGCTGATATAATTTGTAACACTAGATATGCCAGGAAGTGAGGACACATTCACATGGGTGTTTAAAATATTTTGAAAATCAAGACCACTTTTTATGCATATCATGTAAAAACTTCAGTTCTTTATGCAGTATTTGAAGAATCATGGATTTGATGTGACTAAACCAGTCACAGCACCACACTATAATAAATTACACCAAGAAGGCAACTCAGAACTCCTTTTTGGTTACCTGACATCTTCACAATCAAATGGAAATACCACAAACTGATTAATTTACCAGCTGGAAGGATTATTGTAGGAACAGCTATGTCTTTATGCATTAAATCAGATTGGAGTTTGTAGAGTCTGAAAACTCTGTGGTCGCTGCTTCTATTCCTGGCTTTAGGAAGCTAGAAAAATCAAGATTAATTAACCACATTTTCCCTTTCAAACTTCCTTTGACAAGAGATTCTTGGAAATAACCTAAATGGAGGAAGATTGCTGGAGTTGTTTTTCATGAAGAATTAAACTGTAAGCCACACATGAGGCTGAACCTCCAACTACCCAGGGTTTGTCTTTGGGACTCCTGTTTTTTCTGAGTCTCCTAGAGCAGAAACCAGCCTGTACTGGTGACAAGCCATGCCACCCAGGTGCCAATTAATAGCATTAGATTCAGCAGAATCTCACTTCTAGGCAGCTGCCTGAAATGCTTGAGCTGTTCTACTGAGCTGCCAGCTGATGCAAGAGATAACCCAGGCCCCAGGAGTAAGCAATGGTCTGAGTCCCTCTCTCACTCAATACCTTTATGTTATATTATGTTATGTGGCCAGCAGGTTGAGGGAGGTGATTCTGCCCCTCTGCTCTGCAGAGACCCCACCTGGAGTCCTGTGTCCAGCTCTGGAGCCCTCAGCACAGGAAAGACAAGGACCTCTTGGAGAGGGGCCAGAGGAGGCCACAAAAATGACCAGAGGGCTGGAACAGCTCTGCTGTGAGGACAGGCTGAGAGAGCTGGGGTTGTTCAGCCTGGAGAAGAGAAGGCTCCAGGGAGACCTTATTGCAGCTTTTCAGTACTTAAAAGGGGCCTATAAGAAAGATGGGGACAGACTTTTCAGCAGGGCCCATTGTGATAGGTCAAGGGGTGATGGTTTTAAGTTAAAGGAGGGGAGATTCAGGTTAGACATGAGGAAGAAATTTTTTACACTGAGGGTGGTGAAACACTGGCCCAGGTTGCCCAGAGAGGTGGGAGATGCCCCATCCCTGGAGACATTCCAGGCCAGGCTGGACGGGGCTCTGAGCAACCTGATCTAGTTGCAGATGTCCCTACTCTTTGCAGGGGGGCTGGACTAGATGGTGTTTGAAGGCCCCTTCCAACACTGACTAGTCTCTGATTCTATGATTCTATGAATGTTATTGTTTGGACTTTTGAGCTTCTGGCTTTTCCCTTCACTGAAGCAGTCAAGAGCACCTCAACACTCTTAATACCAGTGTTATTTTGTATTTATTCCCCTAACTGCTTTGAACACCTCCAAGGAGTTATTTCCCTGTGACAGGGAAGGCATGTGCCTCCCAGGAAAGAAGAGTCAGCAGAAATATTATTCTGCTCCTAGCAGGGTCAGACCCTTACTCTGTCCCTCCTGCAAGGCTCAGCTCCTGCCGTGACCCCCTCCTGCAATCCCTGTTCTGCTCTCTCCACCTGACAAGGGGCATTTAGCAGTGTACTCCTCCATCTTTGAGATCTTTTTGGTGAAGTCTCACTCCACTGACTGTCCAGGAATGATAAAAAACGGGCCATGCTTACAACAAAGACAAGAAAAATATTAAACAAAAGATCATTTACATCTTTCATTCAATGTGATTTTTTTTTTTTTCAAACCTCATAGGAAACATCCAGCAGTCAATTACATCAAAGCAGTTGTCCTTGAATCCTTTTTAAAACCCATGACCAACAAAACCCTCTTTGGTCTTAAACTCCTCTTACTGTCAGGAGGAAAAAGATCGGTTATATAATCTATATTCTACTATTTAACAGACACTAAATATAATATAATGCAGTTACACAGAACAATACAAAACATCACAATATGAGAAACAGTGCTGAAGAGGAGACTGCTGCCGTTCCGGACAGATGAATTTTTAGTATTATGTTCCTCAGGAAGAGCATCAAATATTTTTGAGTGACCTAATTTTCTTTGTCTGATCAAATGTGCCAGATGTTTCTTTATTCAGAGTTGCCACTCCAAGTGAAAAACTGTTTCCTGCAGCCACTTACAATCTCATCTTCAGTTTTCTGTTAGGGATTATTATACAATCATTGCCCGGGCAGACTGAAAGCATATGGTAACTGGGCTGACATTAACTCTGTTCCCCAAGGATGTGTGGGCACAGTTAGAGTCTCAGGTATAAGCCAACCTCTCTGGTGCATTCAAAATGCCACCCAAACTCAGCAGTGACCAAGCAAACTGGGGATGGAAAGCTTGGCATCCTGGTTTCCATCTTCCTCTCAGGGGTGGGAGATTTTTTCCTTTTGTAGGTGTTTCCAACACTTGACCAGGAGAAAATGGTAAGGATGTCTCAGTGCCTTTTCATTTGAATTTTCCAGATAGAACTGTGTCCTTTGCATCATGGCTGAAGCTTGAAAGGCTATATTTTAGTTGTATCTGTCCAGATTCTTACACAATTTAATTCCTGCTGTACTGACTAACTTTTCTTCTCTGCTTTCTTGGGGACTGTGAAGATGATGAAGATTGATTAAGCCTTTCCCAGTATTCCTGTTGCTGGTGACAGGGAATCAATATTTGTAGGAATAAACAGCCAAAAGCCTGTCAGCAAACCACATGCATCCCATTCCATGCTTGCACTTTTTCCAGGCACCCAGGGTGTGGTACCTGGAGTGTGGTGACTTCCAGGGTGCTGTGGACCTTCTGAGCCCTTCTGGCACTCAGAGAGGGTGTCTGTACAGCTAAATAAGAGGGACATGGACTGAGCGCAGGCTCTGAACCCCTTCTTGTCTGTGCAGGCCGCATTTGTGCTCCCTTGCTCCCTCCAACTGTTTTGTACCTCGCTAAACCTGCAAGGCAACATGCAGCCAAGGGGGCTACCTCTGAGCCCAGCAGGAAGAGCCAGGATCTGCCACTTGGCCTGGAGGCCAGGGGTGACTCTCTACAAAGACCAGATCAACAAGGCAACAGACATCAGCTAAACAGGGCACTTAATCACTCAATGTAGATGCACAGCAAGTATCATCAAATTGTGGCTGTCCAAGAGGGAGACTACATTAATGCATGCAGCTGAATGAACATGCATGTACCTATGTATCAGAAGTCCAGAGGGAATTTATTTTATTTGATTTCCATCATTTATTTTGTGTTACCTTACTCCTGGAGGCCCCATTCCCCCATTGTTCAATAGACAGCCATGAAAGCTAGAAAATAAGAAGAAATTTTTTACAATGAGGGTAGTGAAACACTGGCCCAGGTTCTCCAGAGAGGTGGTAGATGCCCCATACCTGGAGATATTCCAGGCCAGGCTGGATGGGCCTCTGAGTAACCTGATCTAGTTGCAGATGTCCCTGCTCATTGCAGGTGGTTGGACGAGGTGGCCTTTGAAGGTCCCTTCCAACCCAAACTATTCTATGATCCTATGAAGGCTATGTCCCTACTTGCGACTAAGAGAGGCCACAGGGCAACAAACAGTAGGACAGGGGCATGCAGGAGCCCCCAGCAGAGATGGGTAGGGTAGAGGAGTGAAAAGCTGGTACCATCTTATTCATACTGATTTTGGGTAGCAGCCCTTGGGCTGACCTGTCCCCCACGTGCAACAGCTCAGCACCATGCCAAGGGAGCAAGCCAGCCATCAAGAAGTGTCTGTGACCGTGGATCCAGTGCCCCGCTCAGTCCCTGGCTCTATTTTAATTATCAGCACACACAGACCAGACCCACCTCCCTGCACTTGCTGCCAAGAGTCACTTAGCTACACACATCTGTCAGGTAGTTTAACTAAAGCATCAATTTAAACCAGAATAGGCCAATGCCAATGAGTAGAAATGTGGATGTTCAATAAACACTTAAACTCTTAAGCCTAGTTTACTTCTGCTTTGCTAAATTGATTACAAATTGATTTAAGATAAAAGAAAATTAGTTGCCTTTACATTGTAGTATCTACATAGCTAATACATTCCTGTAATAAATTCAGTAACAGGTTGTACATTGACAAAGCTGTCATAGTGTTGTGGTTTAACCCAAGCTAGCAATACAACCACAATAGCTGCTCACACATCCCCCTCCTCACCCCTCGCTCACTCCCCCCCAAAAATAAGAGAGAGAACCGAAAGGGAAGGGAGAAACTTGGATTGAGATAAACACAGGTTAATAGAATAACAAAATACTTACATGCTACTAAAAAAAATATAATATATATATATAATAGAAATACAATATAAAATAAAAAATACTCAATGCAATTCCTCATGAACTCTCACCACACTGAGCAGTCAGTCCTGAACAGCTGATCCTGAAGAAAGAAAAACAGAAAAAAGTCAGAAAAGCCCAGAGGCCTCTGCAAAATGGCAAAAGGCTGAAGTAAACATCCCAAACCAAACACCCCTGGCTCCCATAAAAAGAGCAAAGAAGGCTAAGAAGTGAGAGAGACTGGAAGCTCCTGGCTCTCCTTAAATATGAAGTGTGATGCCAATGGGATGGAATACTCTTATTGATCAGCCTGGATGTCAGTCAAGCTCTGCCCCATCCATGTCCCCCTTTCTCAATGCCTCACACCTGTGGGCAGAGTCCTCAGTGTCCTTGGCTCTCAGACCAGAGCAATTAAAAACATTAGCTCTGTGCTGCAGTGTTATCTCTTGTTCTCAAACTAAGTCCAAATAATGACAGTGATAGCTATGAAAAATAAAGGTTTCTAACTGCATGAAGAAAATTAAATCATTTTCAGTCAAACCAGCACACATGGAAATGGAAATTAGGTTTCCAAGCCATTTATATTTTAGTTTCTTTAACTTATTCTTAAGTATCAATTATTGGTAGTAGCTACTGTCTCAACAAAACTAAGTGGATCAAAATCCTGTCTCATTTTGCAAATTCTATGCCCAAATATATTTCAGCATACATATTTTTTCCTTTCTGACTTGAATTAGTGCCTGTATACAGCTCAAGGAGGCCCACAGAATTTTAAACAGGCAGTATTAAAAGAAATGTATCTGTGAGATAATGCATTCTGCAATATTCACAGCTAAGATTGCTCATTTTCTTCTAGGCAGTCTGTAATTTTACTGCAACTTAATCATGACCTACACCGTAGTATGATTTCTTAACACATTGCTACAGGCAAGTTTTCCGATTCATGCCCCAAACAAAGAGAAAAACCTTACTGAAATACCAACAATCTGGAGTAGATATACCAGCTCAGTCAGAATTGGCCAGAACCAAGGAAGTGGACAGAGAAGGCACAGAAAGAGAGAAGGTACAGAAAGAAATTGCAAAGCTAAGAAGCAGCAGTAGTGCTGGCATTAACAAGCTCTGTCCTGGGGCAGAAACACTGTAAGTGAATTGATTTAATTGCCTAGAAGCACACTAAATAGCAAAACCCTAATAAATGCTTCCCAACTGTAAATTTGCCATTCTGCTATTCCTTGCTGATGGAGGCAATTGGTTTCCACTTCTCCCCTCAAAGCCATCGCCTCTTCCTGATACCTTGGAGCCTTGCTCGGTCCCTGAACCAACCTTCTTCAGAAACAAGTCAGCAAACAAAAAGAAGCAAGCCACAAGATAAACATTGTTCCAGAACTTTATGAAGTCATTTTCTTGCAAATTATCAGTCACTAAAAAATGGCTGTCAAGGGTTATCCTGATTAGCCAGCTGTGCTGCATAAGGCTTCCACTGCCCCAGCCCACTCCAAGCCACCTGTTACCAAAGATAACATTATCTACATGGAAGTCTGAGCCAGACTTTCTGTAATTATTCGTGATTTGCAATGTTATCCTCCATCCAGTGTGTATCTGCACAGACGATGACAGGAAGTCTTGGAAGTCTTTCCCCCAACAAGTCTTCTCAGATAATCTATTTGTCCAAGTTCAAATCTCAAAGCAGTAGCTCGATGTGATTTTTTTTTTTCCTTGGTGTGTAAGATACAATTTTAGAAAGGAAGCTAAGATATATATGAAGTATTTTCTATTTGCTCAGCCCAATTCTGTGGTCTTGGAAAGCTCATATCTTTGTTGTCCTACACACTAAGTTTTCTCTCACATTTGTTAGACTTTCCCTGTAAAATCTGGTATCTTCTACGTCCTTTTTGCTATGTTCTCTGCCCTGCATTTAATCCCTACTACCTGCTCCTTCCAGCTCCCCTATCAACTGTGAATCCTCTGTCATCAATAATCCACTACTTTAACTGGCTTAGAGTTTCCTTCTCTCTCTCTGTCCCGGTCAGATGCCAGATTAGACCCAGCAGAAGCCTGATACTATCCCTATTGTGTGTATTAATCTTCTTACAAGTATGGTCTGTTCTGTATTTAACCTCTTCTCCCTGCATAGCCAGGTGATACCGAGAGCTCCAACAACATTATTTGCCTTTGCACATCAGTGAGTGAAGCACCCACTAGTAACACACAACTGTAAGTTTATATAATAGGTTTAGCTGAAATTGCTCAAGCCACTAATCCCAGGTGCACAGTTCAGACTACCACGCAGTCTCTTCTTCTCTTGACATTGATGTTGTAGGGATTTGAGTCGTTTGCTGTTGTGAAGCCAAAATTCATCAGGTGAGCAATTCCTTTGGAATCAGTGGGTTACTCTGTTTAACCAGGTCAGTAATATTTGCCTCTGTGTCTGTGCTGCAGAGCTGTCTACAGCTGTGTTAGGAAGTGAGATAAATCTTTGATTTTGGATTTTCATCCCCATGTGGATTACACTGTACATCTGGGGATGTGCCTAGTTGGTAACAGAACAAGAACAGAAGCTGGGAGTTCTATCTTCTATTCCTGGCTCAGCCCCAATTCACTGTGTGACTGTGGGCAAATCACTTAAGCTGTCTCTGGGATAATAATCGACACAGCAATTCCAGGAGGCTTAATTTTTAAAGTGTCAGCTCATATATTTTCTCCGATGTGCCTCAGGAGGTGTCCCCTTCCCTTCACTGGGAGCCAGAGCAGGGCCTTACTACTGACAGCAAGATTTGCAACCCCTGACCCCCTCTCCCCAAATCTGCCATAACTATTTGACACAAAATGTTTAATAATAATGCCAGAAATGCTGTCCCAGAGCCCTGAAAGCCTCTTATCAACTCCAATTCCTAAAGTGCAGTGTACAGAATCCTGTGTAACGGTTTTCTTTCCGCTACTTTCAGAGTTAATTCTTCTTTCTTGTTATGCCAGCAGATGCATAAATCTGCTGTTTGTGCTCTTTGTCTTTGGTCTCACTGATTGCATAACTTAATTGTGGTCCAAAAAAGTTGGGGTTTTTTTCCAGTGTGCTTTTGTGTGCTTGAAATCCTACACTTTCAGAAGTGCCTAGTGGTGGGCTGCAGATTTGTTGGGATAGGGGCTGAAATCTACATGTTCTTTGTTTGGGAAGAGCTATATACTGCAAGTTCATCTTCTGAAAATCCACTATCTTGAAGCAGAAGTACAGGAAAGACTAATCACTTACAGGAATCCAGCACATGGGAGACTCCTTCCAAATATTTTCACAGGGTGAGTCAAATTAAAAGCAAGATACACAACAGACCATCTCCTCTCATAAGGACCGTTTTGCTGTCCAGTTGCAACAGCACCTGATCCCAGTGGCAACTACTATTATGTCACTACTTTCATGGGTAAATAGTACTAAGAAAGTATTTGGTGTATTTCTCTTTAATTTAGCAGCTGGAGGCAAGTGAAGGAGTGAGAGCGTGGGCCAGCACAGCTCTCCTCAGCTCACAACAGTGACCTGGTGGAGCACCACTCAGAAGTTTTCCTTTGCAGCGCCTGGAGAGACAGCAACAAAGTCAATGGAAAAGCAGTCGTTCAGACCCCGTCAAGGTTTGAGTCAGATTCCTAGTTTCAATGATGAAGACTTGTATTTATGTAGTTTGCTATATCACAATATGGTGCCTCAAAATGCCTGCTACCACTCACTTTTATAGCATATGTATGGTACATATAGTCTTGTCACAGCTGACACCTTTTTTTGATTTTGCTAAATGAGAGTACTCTGTTGCTGATGAATCAAGCTGTTTTCAGGACTTCTCAATATTTTGGAGGAGGAAAGCAAAGTAAAAAGTCAACTATTTTTCAATGAACTATCCCCATCTCTATCTTTTGAGCAGTTCTTCCATCAGAGATTTTTTTTTTAATAGTCATTATAAATGTGATTTAACGAGCCATTTTTCTGAGTCTCGTAGAGTACAAAAAAAAAAAAAAAACTTTACGGATAAAAAATTTGGCTCAGGAAAGCATCTTTCATTAAGATAACATTTAGCACATGCCAAGTCCATCAGGTCCCAGCTCAAGGGCAGAAGAGATGCAATGATTTATCACACACTGAGCTGGAATGAATGACAAGAGGTCATCTAGCCCATTTCCCTGCCCCAAGGCAGTCCCAGTGACACCTCTGTCACTCCAGCCAGAACCAGGTCGAGCCCATTGGTGCAGACTCCAATATGCTTGTCTGCCAGAGACGTGCCTTGTAGGCAATTCACTCCCCTTCTGCTAATAGAGACTTGTCTGCAGGACTTGTCTGCAAAGGCGTCAGCTTTAGCTAAAGGAAGAATTACAGTTTCAATAGTTATGGAAAGGAGAAGAAAAATACCACAGTTTACCAGGGTGCTAAATAATTTAGGCACGTGCTCCTCTCTTGTTGCACTGAGGTACTGTTAGCAGCAGCGAGCGTAACATGCGCATTGCAGAGAGAGAAGAGGTGTGCTGGGCCAAATTCTGCCCTCAGAGGCATATGCACACAATTTCCAGTGACATCCGTGGGAATTGGGCGTGTGGATTGAGGGCACAATCTGGCCCTTTATTTTCAGCTGCTGTATTATGATCCTTACATGTTAATTTCTAATTCCTTTAGCAAAAATAACACAGGAAGGCTTAAATATTAATGTTGCCAAATGTCAGAAGCACCTCCGCAATATACTCTTGAGCAAATTCATGAAAACAGATTTCAGCAACCATAGCCATGCTCATTATTGGAAACTGACATCCTCAATCAGTTAAAACTCTCCTTATCTTCATTGGGGTTTTGCCAAGATAAGAACTGAATGAGGGCTGTTGGATTTAGCTCTGTGGTAGCTGATTTGGACATCAGTCTCCTGACAACCATGGTCACAACTTCTCACTTAGAGGGATGGATGCAAAAGCACAGATGTCATCTTGGGTTTGCCTGATGATAAACATCCAAGTAGGTCCCCTATCTCCTCAAAAAAACATAAACAGAAGTCAACTAAATGCAAACTAATAGGCAAGAAGAAAAGTGCAGGTGGAGATTTAGCAGAGGAAGAAACAAAGCAGGAGATTAGCCCCTCACTGATCCCCAGCACCACGCTCCTTGTTGCTGTTCACATTCACAGGGAGAAAATTCAAGTTCTGGAGTCAGCCAAGAGGAAAGGTGAAAACCCCCACAACTGCAAGCCTGCCATGTGGGCCCACCTTTGGCAATTATCCAGCCATGGGTCAGGGTCCTGACACCTGCATCCTATGCTTGCCAGCACAAGGGGGTCAAATCCTTCCTAAGGAGACACTCAGCAGTGTGTGCCTGTCTGGCAGGGTTTGTCCTGCTAAAGGAGCTGCCTCTCCATGCCAGCTGCAGGTGGACACTCAGGTTTGTGGGAAGGGAGAGCAGGAAAATGATCATAGAGTCGTTTTGGTTGGAAGAAACTCTAAAGATCATCGAGTCCAACCATTAACCTAACACTGGCACTAAATCATGTCCCTAAGAACCTCATCTATGCATCTTTTAAACATCTTCAGGGATGGTGACTCCACCACTTCCCTGGGCAGCCTGTTCCAATGCTTCACAACCCTTTCCATGAACTAATTTTTCTAAACCTCCTCTGGTGCAACTTTGGGCCATTTCCTCTCATCCTGTCACTTGTTACTTAGGAGAAGAGACCAACCCCCTCCATGCTACAACCTCCTTTCAGGTAGTTGCAGAGAGAGATAGGGTCTCTCCTCAGCCTCCTTTTCTCCAGGCTAAACAGCCCCAGTTCCCTCAGCTACTCCTCATCAGACTTGTGCTCCAGACCCCTCACCAGCTTCGTTGCCTTTCTCTAAACTCTCTCCAGCACCTCAATGTGCCTGAACCTGTCACATTTCTGCAAGGAGTTACTCAGCCAGCACAAGCTCTCCATCACAGGACAGGACCAGAGTAAAGACAGCAAAATAGAGGCATCTTATTCCTGAAGGGGCTGAGGTGGGTTGCTTAGGTTGCCCCACTACACAGTAGCCTGAGGGGAGAGGTATTGTACACTTCACCTTCTGCTATCAGGAAGGGGTCTCTGTGGTCCTTGGACTTCTTTGCTGCTCCAGTTTGGATATCACTGCTGGAATGTGTCCCTCTCCTGTGCCTTCTGCAGTCTCTGGCAGGCCCTCCAGTCAGGCTTGTGGGATCCAGAGCTGTCAGGGAAGATGGAAAAAAAATACAAATGAAGAAATAACTAATTATATTGAGAGTGTTGCTGCAGAGGCAAAAACTGCTGTGGAATACAGCGGAGCCAGCTGCTCTGTGTGCGTAGTGGAGAGAGGGCAATAAACCAGCAGCATCAGGGGAAGCACACAGGGGGTGAAAAAGAGGAGTACCCGCCAAAAACTGAGTCAGTGTGCCCCTGCCTCAGAATCACTGCTCTGAGTCTCGTGAGTCCTGCCTGTGAGCTGCCCTTTGCCAGGGATCCAGAGCTGTCAGGGAAGATGGAATAGAACAAAAACAGCAGGGCAGGGATGGCACAGCCAGACGGCCATGGGCTGCCCGCGTTCCCCCGGCACCAGCTACAGCCTGTCCTCGTTTCGCTCTCCACGTTTCGTTTCATAACATGAGTGAGTTGCCAGTGGCAAAGTGTGTCCGGAGGCTGGCAAGGGTGATAGGAGCCCTGTGCCTTGGGCAGCGTGGCTGCGCGGGCACCCCAGGCCTGCCGCCGTCCTCCAGAAACGCACAGCCTGTCACAACTCGTTGCTTAATGCTAAACTACCCGTTATAAATAAACATGGTCCTAATAATAGTTTGCCTGACCTGACTCACTGTAGGGAACAGCCTCAGAAATAAAAGAGGATGACTTTCAAACACGAGAGTTATGGTTTTACATAAATAAAAAATGAAAAGGGCAGTGCAGGACAGGCTGGAGGAAAATCATATCACAGGGAGCTGAAGTTGCAATCCCTGGGTGTTAACGGGCTTGCTCGGGTGCTAAATCTGATGCTGTCTCCCCCTGTAAGTTCACTGGAGTTTGACGGATGGATGTGGAGAAATATTACTTGAATTGTCAGATAACTGTTAGTCACCCAGATTAAAAACAAATTCCATTGACATTGTGTCATACCTTGGGAGCCCAAAACAGATATTGATGTTTTCATCTTGTTGCAGGGAGGAGGCAGATGGAAGTGGGTAAAGTAAGAAATCAAAATCGCACAGACAGAGCAAGTGTTTCGGCTTTGTCTGAAAAATGACATCGCAGCAGAGTGCACCTAGCTGAGGATGAGAGATAACACAATCCAGCCAATCTCTCTCACTCTCAAATGAAGGGGAGACAAAGACAGCATTATTATTAAAAACAATAAAAATAACAACAACAAACAAACCCACAACCAAAAGACCAAAAAATCACAGCAACTTCTAATGCCTGAACAGAGTTGTTAGCACAAGTGTAGTGTATAGGGATATAGCGGAAGATTTGGCAAGATTAGTTAAATGTAAATACACTCAAGTGACTCGCACCTGTCTGTAGAAAAAGCACATATATCACACTAATTGTTATACTGACCTTGTGTGTTTGATGAGCAGAACCTCTGTGTTAGATAACATAGGCCTGTGAGAAACTAGGCACTTTATCACTTTGTCTGAGATTCCTGCTTTATTGTGAGGAAGAGTGGGAGGCTGCACCTGCCTGAAGCCTTGAAATACAGGTGAGCTCAGCAGGCCCAGTGATCTTCCAGCAGGGCTGAACTGACCAGCGCCTGTGTCCCTGCTGGTGTCACCTCTGCCTGGGAGCTCAGGTGTGGCTTCAGAGATCCCCCAGTAGAGAGGTAACTAAAACATTCATGGCCTCTGGCTCTTCTTGTGATGTGCCTGCATATATGCACACAGTAGGAACCAAATTCACTCAGTGGATGCTGCAAGATCTTCCTCTCGAAGGCCCCTGACACAAGTGGGATGTGTGGGATCCTGAGCTCCCCACATCCAAGGGGGGCACAAAGTGCTTTTGCTCACCCTTGGGGGATGAAGAAGGAGGAGATGCAACACCTGTCCACCAGCACATCGAGCAGGAGAAGCAGGAGGGTGTTGGCCTTAGGCTGCAGGAGAGACAGCTTTGAGGGGACCTAACAACCTGCCAGCATTGAGGAGGGGCCACCAAGAAAATGGAACCAGACTCTTGAGAGCATCACACAGCAGAAGAGAGAGAAATAACAGGCATAAACTGAGAAAAGAGAGGTTGAGATTGGTTATAAGCAGAAGATTTTGTCCATAGGACAGGCAGACAATGGAGCTGGTTGTTCCAAGAGGCTGTGCTGTCTCCTTCTTTGGAGGTTTTCAAAGCAAAACCCTGAATAGCCTGGTCTGACCTCAGAGCTGGCCCTTCTTTGAGCAGGAAGTTGGAACAGAGACCTCCTGAGGTCCCTTCTAACCAGAATTGTCCTGTGATTCCTATGACAAATTCACAAGCTGTTTCTGCCCTCTTGACCTCCATGGTTACTATACACTGAGGATCTGGTCTTAAGTTTGTAGGTAACTCTCCCAGTATCAACAATAAAATGGGGATGTGTTTTTCATGAATTATTAGGTGGTATGAAGAGGTCCTGAAAGGCCTCTTCATGGTATATTTCTACTAGTAATAAACCAATAAAAAATGTGGTATATGCCTTGAGGCAACAGACAGACTTGAAAGGGCCTTATCTGTGGTCAGTGTTATGTGTATGTACAGAGCTGACTGTATCTTACACAACCTATAAAGTTCTGGGAGAGAGACTAAACCTTTCTTGGCATTGAATTTGGCACCCAAAAGTATAAGTACATGTATGTGTGTCTTTGTGTGGTATATATCCACATGTGGTGTACATGGATTGTAGATGTAAATATAGGAAATATGCACATAAATGCACTGCATGCATACATGACCTGTATTTATGTGGTACTATCATTATTGTCTTTGCAAAATCCAGCACTCAAAAATCAGATAATGCCTGTGCAATCTCAGTACATCTCCCTTAAAAGTGATATGACAAAGTTGTGTAGTAAAAGTCATCAGGCTCTACCAAATATGATATAGTGTTGTAAACGTTCATGTACCTTTCCTCTTTTTTGCCGCATAGATCACAAGGTAACTGAGGAGTTAGCATTTGCTCACGTAACCAGAAACTATTCTGAACCCTTGTTTTCTTCTTGTTTTGTGGATAGCTCCTTTTCTTATTTAGCCACGTATTTCAAACTCCATTCTGAAGTTTGGAATGCTAATTTGTTTGAGACACTCTGTGATGATCTTCATATAACATCTCTAGCACTGCTAAGCTGATGTGCACAGTGTCCTAAAGAAGTGATCACAGACATAGGGCATACCAATCAACACACAGAGAGCTTACAATGGCAAGCAACTAAATTGAAGTGGGCTCATTTTCTTTAGCACAGCCCCATGACTTTGGTGCCACCAGATGATGCTAGTGCTCAGCATAGATGAGACCTCACAGTGCCAAGTTAGGGACTCAGTGACCAGGAACAGAATGGGCAGGAACAGAATCCCTGTCCCAGGCAGTGGCTGTCTCACTGACAGTCTTTTTCACTGTATGCCTTCCCACAAACGAGAGGGAGGTTATGTTCTCTACACCACTGACTCATCCCTGGAGCAGGTTAAACATGTGCTGAATGAAGGAGGGCCCTGTGAAAAAGAACAGTGGCTGATCACATAATTAGAAACTTTATTGCCACACATACTTACAAAGAGTCCAAATCAAGTTCATGCAGGGGACCTTAGTTCTAGTACTGACTTTTGGTTGCTTGACGCAGAACCTTATTAATAGTCTTCCTGTATAGCATGTGTAGGTCTGTGCTTTTAATTTCCTAAGTTTATAAAAAAGTCAAAAGAAGACTGAAATTTCATCCTGAGACATCATATTGATTACAACGTGGTTCATCGCCGCAGTTTGAACCGATACCCCCACGCGGACACTCATCATTTGAGATGGCAGAGAAAAAGATAGCTGGGGTAATCTGTCACCCAAACCAGATTCACAGATTCACTACATCCTTGGGGAAAGAATGACGACGTGTAATCCAGGTACCTGAAATCACACCTAACTCAAACTAGGTTAAGTTAAAAGGCAAATGCAGTCATTTATTCATAGCACCTAAATCAGGCAACACAGTTACAGATGTATATAGAAGAGGCAATGGATGAAATGAAATTATTTTAGTGCTAGAGTTAGGTAATGGTTGGACTTATGTTCCTGAGGGTGGTCTTCCAACTGAAATGATTCTAAAATTCTATGAAACAGGAAGATAATTGGCTGTATTGGGTAGATGTCCCTCAGCCACCATACCCAGCAGGTTCGGCTGGGGCTCCACGCATCGTGCATAGCACCATGGGGTGCAACTGCTGGGGGGCCCCCAAGGGATCTTGCTTGGGGGGCACAGCTTCTCTGGGGGACCCCACCAGAGAGCAGCTCCAAGTGCCGGCCTTCCCTTTCTTCACCTCAGATCACCTCTCCTTCACAATCAGCTCACCTCTCTTTCTTCGCTTTGGAGCTGACTGAGGTCATTGCTAGGCCTCTCTCCATCATCTTTGCTAAGTCTTGGGAAACGGGAGAGGTGTCTGAGGACTGGAGGAAAGAAAATGTCACTCCAGTCTTCAAAAAGGGCAAGAAGGAGGACTCAGGTAGCTATAGACCGGTCGGCCTCACCTCCATCCCCGGAAAGGTGATGGAACAACTTATCCTTGGTGCCATCTAAAGGCATATCAAGGATAAGAGTGTGGCTTCACCAAGGGGAAGTTGTGCTTAACCAAGCACATAGCCTTTTATGAGGACATAACCAGGTGGATAGGTGATGACAAAGCAGTGGATATGGTCTATCTTGACTTCAGTAAAGCATTTGACACAGTCGCCCACAGCATCCTTGCTGCTAGACTGGGGAAGTGTGGACTGGACGATCAGGTAGTGAGGTGGCCTGGGCTGAAGGAAAGGAGCCAGAGAGTCATGGTCAATGGGGCAGAGTCTAGTTGGAGGCCTGTATCTAGTGGAGTGCCTCAGGGGTCAGTACGGGGGCTGGTATTATTCAATATATTCATCAACGACTTGGATGAGGGAACAGCGTGCACTGTCAGCAAGTTTGCTAATGACACCAAGCTGGGAGGAGTGGCTGACATGCCAGAAGGCTGTGCTGCCATCCAGGGAGACCTGGACAGGCTGGAGAATTGGGCAGGGAGAAATTTAATGAAATATAACAAGGGCAAGCGTAGAGTCCTGCATCTGGGCAGAAACAACCCCAGGTTCCAGTATAAGTTGGGGAATGACCTATTAGAGAGCAGTGTAGGGGAAAGAGACCTGGGGGTCCTGGTGGACAGCAGGATGACCATGAGCCAGCACTGTGCCCTTGTGGTCAGGAAGGCCAATGGCATCCTGGGGTGTATTAGAAGGGGGGTGGTTAGTAGGTCGAGAGAGGTTCTCCTTCCCCTCTACTCTGCCCCGGTGAGACCACACCTGGAATATTGTGTCCAGTTCTGGGCCCCTCAGTTCAAGAAGGACAGGGAGCTGCTGGAGAGAGTCCAGCGCAGGGCAACAAAGATGATTAAGGGAGTGGAGCACCTCCCTTATGAGGAAAAGCTGAGGAAGCTGGGTCTCTTTAGCTTGGAGAAGAGGAGACTGAGGGGTGACCTCATTAATGTTTATAAATATATAAAGGGTGAGTGTAATGAGGATGGAGCCAGGCTCTTCTCGGTGACAACCAATGATAGGACAAGGGCCAATGGGTACAACCTGGAACACAGGAGGTTCCACTTAAATATGAGAAGAAACATTTTCACAGTGAGGGTGACAGAGCACTGGAACAGGCTGCCCAGGGAGGTTGTGGAGTCTCCGTCTCTGGAGACATTCAAAACCCACCTGGACACATTCCTGTGTAACCTCATCTAAGTGTTCTTGCTCCAGCAGGAGGATTGGACTAGATGATCTTCTGAGGTCCCTTCCAATACCTAACATTCTGTGATTCTGTGAATCACGTTAGCTTTTATGGTCAGGCTTCACTTTGAGATCTTCCAGGGGTCCAGACATGTTTCGTCTATCATCCTGAAGCTCACACTATTCCTTCCTTTACCAGGAGGAATTCTGGCCACGCTCTTAAGTAAAATAACAGGTTTTTTTCCCTTCTTAGATATGGAAATGTCTATCTGCTTGCTGAGAATCACCTCCTGCATTTAACTGCCTGGTGAATGACCCTTCTTTAGCACAGTCCCCCTCCCTGGCTGGCCACTTGTTATTTCTCTGGCCCGTATGTCCTATAGCACTGTACCGAGAGCACATGACACAAATTTCCAGACCGGATAACTGCATGCAGCTCACTCCAGGTTCTCGCCTGAGATCAGACACAAACAGTAGTTAATCTTGTGTGGATCCTGACAGGTTTCTCGTTGTTAGGCTGGGATGGCTATGGCGTGATGTGGGGTTTGATTCTCTCGCTAGGCTCTGCCAGTGCTGGGGAAGGGTGACAAGAATACACAAGTCTCTCAGTTGAGGAGAGAACAGCAAAGGCTTTTCTTGAGGTGGAATTCAGGTGGCTGCCTCATGCTATCAGGCAGCAAAGACAGCCAAAAACACAAAGGCTGGCAAGAGAGTCCAAACAGAAGAAGGCAGTAGGATTGAAAATAGCATATCTTGTTAAATAATTGAATAGTTCTATTAAATTAGGTGGAGAAAATACTGTAAACATTTATCTTCCATGTTACCAAAGACAATAGTTCTCATTTTCTGTTAAGGCACAAGGCAAACATCAGTGGAAGCACTATAACATGCCACGTACAACTTCAGCTACAATGTGAAGCCCAACAAATTAAAACTGTTATGCTGCTCAAATGTGTGTACTTGAAATGCCTGCCTACACCATGACAACTGCTTTTTCAGGCTTACTCTCTGCCTCCTTTTTGTCTTGGCTTCTTGTTGCAACTGGGCTGAAAATAAAAAGGCAGGCAGCCTACCTTCCCAGAGAGCTTTAACTAATTAACACAGCAAACAGAGTAATTTTGCCTTTCTTTCTTCTCAGAGTGAATCTGCAGCATCCTCATAAAGGCTCTGCATGGCTGAAACTAATCAGACCTCAAGAAGTTTGGCATCCATTAGTCCCTTTGAAGTCTCACGGAGACTCAGGCAATTATCATACAATAGATTTGGCAAGAGAAGTCACTCATATACATCTGGCGCATGTCACATATCTCATATTTTTTTTTACAGGAACCAACCTGAAACCTTTTAGACTGTAAACGGACGTGGGTATTCTGCCATCAACAGTGTTACGGAGATGTTTCTGTTTAAGCACAGAGTCATCATGCTTAGCTTGGGATGTCTGAAAGATCTAAGACAGACTGAGTGGCTTGGGGCTTTTTTCTATAATCAGTGGCGAGACACTGGCACTCCCCCCGGGCAGTTGGTCTGACCTTGCATTAGACCCCAACGTGAGGATGAGATGAAGTCTTCTCTGCTGGTGCCTACCTCTGTCCTTTGACTATAAAGGGAGTTTGGGTGACTAAGTCAGACTTAGATGTTTGACTTTCAGATGCCTGAGTTACAACAGATGTATCCTGCCTAGACAGGGTACGACTGGAGTGAAATATATAAAATGTGTTGGAAGCTTAATAAAGTTTAACACATTTCCAAATTTGGAGCTTAAAAAGCTGCAATGGCGTGTGTTTCCCTCCCCCAGCTGCAATTCATCTTCAGGTAAGGCAGTTCTTTCTTTTCCATGTTTATGTACCTTGCCATTCTATATTCAGGGAGGAACACATTGGGTTTCTTCCACAGCCAGAAGAATTTATGAAAAATAAGCGTATTTTTCCTTGCAGCTGATGGGCTTTTGGAAACAAAATGCCTGACTGCTGGCAAATTCACGTTCTTTCCAGGAATCTCAAGGATCATGTTCTCTTTTAGGCTTGATCAATCAGGGGAAAATGCAGGACATTTTTACTGTACCATTGATATAAATATTAACTGTCACATCATGCATTCTAAATACTGGCTATAATGATAAGCAAATATTGCCTGAGGGACATAGGAGAGGCCTTGGGATATGATGAAACATTCTAAGTAAAAAATTGAGGACAATTATTAATAATCTCCAAATTACTATTATTTTTGTACCTCTGGTGATATGTTATCTGTCTGTAGCTGAAGAAGACAGTAATTTCTTTTTATTAAACTACATGATTTTTTAAATATGAGTGTTGTAAATCCTATTTGAAGAGTTCTCCAGAAGAAAAAATTTTGAGCAGCTCCGGGGCGTTTTTAAACTATGTCATTTTTAAGCCAGACAACAACACAGTTTCATAACAGAACACATCAGCTTGGTGCAGCCGCGGAAGAAGTGCAGGCGTGTGGTAGATGTGCAGGCACTGACCATGAGTAGCTTTAGGCTGGACTGAGGCTTAGCATGTGGCAACGTGACAGAGAAAGACATGGGGCAGTGCGGGGGTGGAGAGAGGTGGAATTCTGGTGCTTGCATCCCACCACCAGCACCATCCCCACCACCAAAGGCTTCTTCCTCCACATCTCTCTGCACCTCCTGGCCTGAAAGGTCCTCTGCCCTGTTTGGGGATGACTGGCACTGGCATCTCTTCCATGCATCCTTGGCTTAGCTATGTTAATAAACATGCCTATAGCATTAACAAGTATAAACTTGTCGGTCCCTGGAAATAACAGTGGAGCCACAGGAAAGAAGAATTATAAGCGCTTTCAAGACTTTAAATCCAGGCTGACAATCAGCATTTGATGGAACAAAAGTTCTGTAATGACCAGCTAGAGAAGCAGGCATTCCCCACAACTCAGAAATCATTAATTCAACCAAGAGGAAAGATAGCACTGTCTTTCTTCATTATCCCCTAATTTAATTGTCACAGATTAAAGCCTGGCAAATCTGGGCACAGATTCCTGTTGTCAGACTTCAAAGAGAGCTCCTGAAGTCTTCTGCCAGAATCAATGATCATTGCTATATCCTTTTCTCATGCAGCATCCGTATCTTCCCTAATGTTAATGAACATTATTTTTGCATGCTTCTTCTGAACAGACTAAAAAATACACCCTCAAATCACATTTCCCATGAGAGGGGAAAAAATGAACCCTTCTACATTTGTTATTCTCCTCTAACAAGGATTAAACCATGGTGTGGATACTAATGAGTGACTTGCAGTTGCCCACCTCTCCCTTTAGTTCATTCCTCAAGAATATTGAAGATGAAATTTCTCAGCTGAAATCATAACATGCTCTGTGGATTAAATGTTTCAGACCTGTTCTTATAACAAATAATCAAGCTGTCAAGACTACTTGCTAGGCAGACTTGCAGACCTCTTGGGTCACTGTTGCCAAGGAGTAATTTCTTTAAAGTGGACTCGCTTGTCCATTTTATGAAAAAGGAAAACAGAAATAGTAGGTTTCAAGAACTTGGTGTGAATGATACACATTAATTTCACATCAATTTGCCTCCTCCATGTTGCTTTTTCCAATATGTACCGTAATTGCTAATTACAAAGAGAATTAGGCTCCAGAGCTGACTTAATGTAGAAAATACCTGGAAGAATTTCTGATGTAGCTATAACTGATGGTACCGTTGCTTCTTGAAGTATGTCCATTTTTGTTCTCATAACTACACAGTAGTGAAAAGTCGATTACTGCTATATTATCATTGTCAACCAGAGGTCACAGAGACGATTCTCCTGTGTGTATAAGCATGTACGAATCAGTGTCAGGGAAGTATAAGATAAATTAATATGTTGGCTTTTTACTGCCATGTTGATATTCCCTTCGATACTACAGCAAAGCTCTTGCATCTTTATTCCTTTTCCATCCACTACAGCTTTATTTATAGGGTGGCACATTGACTACAGCGCAAAATGCTCAAGGCTGGCTGTAGGCAGATGCTATAGATTAAGATATGTAGTGCATTACACAAGGTGTTATACACCCAAATAACTGATTTCCAAACTAGTATTTGGCTAGGTAAAGGATCCAGTCATTCAATGTGAAATAACCAGAAAAATATGCTGGATGCAGGTCACTAATTTCTCACCATTCTGCCCACTAAGTGGGGAGAAAAGAACTATAGAAACTAATATAGAGAAATATAACAACTAGTACCAGTTGTTCTCATTAGATCACAGAATCACAGAATGTTAGGTATTGGAAGGGACCTCGAAAGATCATCTAGTCCAATCCCCCTGCCGGAGCAGGAACACCTAGATGATCACTGGCTTTGGGGCTCCAAGCACCAAGACAACCAAATCTCACTTCTTCGGCACTTAGCCAACAGAATTTAGGAAAATTGTCCAGAAACTTTTAACATTTTCCAGGAGGACCTCTACAGCAGCAATGGTGAAACTGGACGAAATCTGTCACCACGTTCCCATCAGCACAGAAGTCACTGAGCTTCTTTAAAGGCATGTTTTCTGGGGAAAAAAAAAAAAAAAAAAAAAAAAAGAGATTCCTCAGGAGGAAATCAGGAATCTCAAGACTGGATGATCTGGTTTCCATAGTCTACCATAGTAAGTTTGCTTTTGGGACATGGTCAAAGGACAACTGAGGTCAGCTATGGTGGGGTAGGCATCCCTGGAAACTCTCTGGGAGGGACCGTTCTGGTATAAGGGCATGACATCCCCTCAGAGCTTGCTGAAAGCTGGAAAGACCTCTGATATAAATCACTTTCAGTTGTTTTTTAATTGTTTTGAACCTTTTGGTCCATTTTGAAAGGAAGGGCTTGGGACCAAACTATAATTCAGCTTTCATTTGCTCTCCCCAGAAGGATTATCTCCCTGCTGGTTTATGACTTCTTAAGAACTCATTTGCAAGGCACAGAATGCTGTTAAAGTTCAGCCGGCCTGTGACTTTGTCATAAACTTAGAGACGTGCTGCAAGGGAGACAGGGTTACTGGGGCAGAGGCATTTGGATAAAGCCAGCTTGTCGAAGGAGACACACCTAGTTAATTCACCATTAACTCAAGGAGCCCAGAACCATAGACTGTGGCAGACGCTGGGAACCTGGCACGTTACAAAACCAGCATGAATATTTCAAAATGGATTTAAAGCACATATAGGCAATGCAAATGTCTTCAGTGAAATGGGAAGTTCATGAGGGTTCAGAAACCCTCAAAGCTTATCACATTAGATAAATACCCATGGCCTGGCACTAAAGAGTTTCCATATGGTAGATTTTTCCATAGAGGTCTATTATGCGGCTGCTTATACTTCTGAGGTTCAGTTTACCATCAGCATGATCCTCTGTCATTTTTACATGTGATCAAACAATAATGTACAGATTTCATATGCTCCCAAAAGGAGTAGTCATTTAGCTCAGGGTCCACCTTTAGTTTTCATTCTTCCTCAGCTGTTCTGCAAGAAACAGATGAAAACAAATAACAAACTCATAATGATATTGCAGATATAAATTAAAAATCCTTACAGCCAGACAGAATATTTGGAAGTGTTAAAAAAGCTGGATAATAGTAAGAAGGACCAACAGGTCCTTCCTGTGTCTCAGCTTCTAATGTCCACCCAATAATTTTACTCTGACCTACATTTTCTACAAGTAAATATAGTCACATGCATTTTATCACCAAAATAGACATAGTCAGAGGTGATGGGAAGTCTGAGTATGATTCGGTTAGATAAGGCAGTCAGTCAAGGCCATGGGAAACCAGATATTCACTAGAATGACTCATACAACTGCCTGATAAGGTGGGAAGCACAAATAACCTACCCCTGCTAGCCCATAGCAGCTGAACCAGATCTCTGCCCTCAGGTCAAAATTATCACAATTAAAATACTAGTTCATAAGACCAAAAAAAAAAAAAAAAGTGTTTTTAAAATCCTAAGACTGCAAAAAAAGGATTCTTTCAGCAAATTCTGAAGGGAAAAATGCAAGAAAAATTACAGATCCTTTTTTTTTCAGAAGATTTCTTACTTTCCTGCTGCAGTCTGTTGAGATTGTGTTAGACCAAGCAGCTGGTTACTTCAAATTCAGTATTCAGCCCTACAGAAGGTACATTGTAAGAGCTGCCTCATTCCTTGCCTGAGCACAGTTTATTAGATAAGACTATTTTCAAACACAGGTATGAACATTGCCCTTAGGGCTGAGTTGTGCTTAACAGTTCTTGGAGAAAAAAAATAAAAGGCTGGCATAGGACAGAGCCATTGCATTGCAGGATCTCAGGGGAAGAACTGTGGGTGCTCCAGGAGCTGGTTTCTGTCCATGGGTCCCACGCTTTCCTCCCCAGCCATCTTCTTCATAGTTTACTGGCCCCTTTACAGCTCAATCCAGTGCATGTGTTTGTGGGGATCATTCCCCACCCACTGATACTGGGATGTGCCTGAAGACACTCAATATCTGTTACTCTATGCAAGTATAGTAGGGAGGAAATTATTTAACCTAGTGTCATCACAAGGAATGATTAAACCTCAAATACCAGTGTAAATAGTAAGAAAATCATATGCTCCAGCATTGCTTAGTTGTGGTCTGATTGGAAAGAGCAGAGGACTCACACCTTCATGATGCTCCTCTGAGAAGCTGAGAGTCCTTGACTTCCCTGTTTGACAGCTCCCAGCTCATCAGCAGAGTGATCAGTGTGGCATTGCACTGAGCTTTGAGCCATATTAGAGGAACAGTTGCCAGGAAAAGTTTTCTGATCCTGTGGCTAGCATAAGACCAAGTATATTTTGCCAAGGGAAAGGGAGGATTTATCTCTGGGCAATCAGAAATACTCATGTTAGAGTATAGACTTCACACACTGGGATTTATACATACAGTGAGTGCTGTTGAGGGACAAGAAGTTGCACCAATAAACAGGGTAAAAGCTGCCCTGGGCTGGCCTGGGACTGTCACATCTGCTCTTGCAAACACAAGGGGCTCGCAAGGAAGGGGCTGGCACAGAGCAAAGGACGATTTCAGCAAAGACTCAGTGAGGACAGGTTGGAGGAGAAGAGGTGCATTTCGCTTGCCATGCTGCATGTTCATGGGAGCTGACAGCAAGCAAATATTCCTGCTCATTTTGCAATGGCTGGCTGGGGCAAAAAACGTGAAGTGCAGCACTTCACTGAAGTACTCGACAGACACTGCACTCTGTCTTGCCAAGAAGGGTGTTTGCAATTAGAATTCTAGTGACAGGAGTTCAGTTTTGGGATCTGACCTGGGTCCTCTTTCAGATAGTAATGCAATACCCATTCACTTCAGTGTCTGCAATATCACACTCCCTATAATAAAATTATCACGTAAAAAAATCTTTCACCAGAAAGCAGGCAGGCAACAACTTTATTTTTTCAATGATCACTGTAGTTAGTAAGGAGATGAAAACCATTCTAGTAAACTTTTCTCTCTGTACTAGTTTTTCTTCTTTTTCTTATTTTTTGCAAGCACAAGTGGAATCTCGAGGTCATGGTGATTGCCGATGAAACAAACTTCCTTGAAAAGAGAAGGAGCACATTTACAGAACAAGTGTGTTTTGGCTTGTGGGTGCCTGTCAGACCTACATTGGATGAGGTTGCCAACTCACACCTTCTTTACCAGAGTCCTCCAGGCAATATCTGTAAGCACTTCTAGTTGTTATCTAGGTCTGAGAATAAAGAAAGTCACGTTTTGCAGCCCCAGGTGCTGGAGGGGGTGATTCCTGCTCTCTGAGGACAGGTAACCCCAGCACTGACTATTAATTTTTTTGAGGGGACGACTAGAAGGCTATAAGATGAAGGTAATGTCCAGTGCTGGCTGCTATAAGGTGATTGAGAGGGAGGGAATTCACGTTATCAAAACCTTTTTCTCTTTTTTTCCCCACATCACCTCTTTGGAGAGATTTGCCTTAGGAAGCTGAGTAAACTGCAAAGCCGTTGAGTAACTCTTGCAAAGCAAGAGCAATCATGAGCTAGAGTGGCCTTCTTCATCAAAAGAGTTATTTCCAGCCCAGAAAGAGGAGCAATTTCTGCTGCAGCATATCCCGATAAGCTCACTGTGCTTCTTTAAATCTGTTTTTCTGGGTAAAGTCCTGTGGGAAGAACAGGCAAGTTCCACAGCCTCAGCTCTGCAGTTTTATTACAGCTCAGTCAAAATGCTGTGGTGCCAATTCTCTTCCATTTTTGCTAATCGTTAAAGGAAATATCTTAATTGTGTAGAAGAACGTGCAAGTGTAACATATGACTTATTATCAAGAACCCGATTTTTTATGCACCGTAAAACTCCATCTGTCCCGTCATCTGGAGCTGGCTACTACTCCTCTAATACACAAATGCAGATCAAGAATAATAAGTTTAAATATCCAGTGTATTAACCAGAGCAGGGACTGATTTTATTTAACAGAAAGTGTTGAAATAGCAGATTCATTGCTGTGCTGTGGGTACCAATGAAGGTATCACATAGGAGTTCCTGTTCCTGACACCAGGTAACTTAATCCTCAAATTTGTGAAACTGGCCCATTCATTTGGGTTGTGTGAGGAACTAGGCCCACAGGACTCTACTGCCTTCGGGGAGAAAATGGCTTGTATTTTCCTATCTGCTGCTGATAACAAAAATGTGTTAGCACGTAAGACTGCTCTCATGTGTGCCGGCAGAAGTTGTTTTCACCAGTTCAAAGTTTCTAAGCTAATAAACAGGGTGATCTTATGGCAGTGGAAATGTGTGCTTTGCCAAGAGAGAGCTTGTCCTCTGCTTGCCAACCAGTATTCCAGGTCTGCACAGCTCCTACCTCAGTGCTCCTGGATTCCTGCAGCTGGAACATGGATCTGACCCATATTCTGGTGCATTAAAGACCATGTTGACCATCTTTCTTAGGGCCTTCTAATGTTGCTTTTTTAGCAATGAAAACTCATTTATTACACACAGATTTTGATCAGTCATTAAGGGTCAGAATGATGTAGATAAGCAAAGGAACAAAGTGTACACTGGATAATTTAGGCTGATGCAGCAAAACCTTGTAACTTTGCTCATCTCTGTTTGTCTGAAGACAAGCATGTGCTTAAATGCTGCACTGAACAGCTGTATTCTTAGTCACGCACATTGTATGAATTAAGCCTTTCTTAAGGAAAGTAAAACTCATCCTTGAAAACTTGGCCTCTCCTGTTCTTTCCAGCAAACTTGTGAGTGTGAGACAGAGTCAGAAGCATCTGCAGGAGGCAGGCAGGATGATAACTGTGGCCATTGGAGAACTACAAAGCATTTAACTTGTTAATTTTTTTTTTCATATGATGTAAACCTCTACAAAAAAGCATTGATGTCAAACAACAGTGTTTATTCCTAGATCTAATAATCTCTCATAGAATTCAGAGATTTATTTTTTAAGAATGTAGTTGATAACTTTAAAAAGTAATTTAAATAGGAACTGGTTTAATGGACATTTTCTGCTCTTTTTATATGGAGCAGATTCAGCTCTGGTAATGAAACCAGCAATAGGGATCTGTGAGAAGACCTATGGGCTAATAGCGGGACTAATACAACTATAGATTATAGAAATCTTCAGTTTTTCAGGTCAGCTCTGGACATGCGTGTCAGCAATGCTGGTGGGGTTACAAGGGGTAAAAATTACAGATGTAGGTGATTTAGTCAGCTGTGTATCCCTGTATAATAAAACTATATACAGAACAACAAGCTATTGAGACAGAAGTGATGTAGGTGGTATAGATATTTTTTCCTTGAACACTAAATATAAAAGATTCCAAAGCTGGCCAGGAGAAATACACCCATTTCCCCACAAAGGAAGTGAGGATGCATTGTGCACAAGGGGTGTGAATTCCCAAGCAGATGCAAAAAGAAAAGAAGTATGAGGTCCCAGCTGCCATCAGGTAATTCACCTCAGTACAGTTGTGCTGCTGTTTGAGACAGTTTCTCCACCACTGGGAACTACTCGGGTGACCAGACAGGCTGATTGTGGTGGGGATGCCCCACCTCTCATTTTGTACCAAAAGATGAAGGAAGGACCTTTGAAAGGAGAGGAGAGGAGAGGAGAGGAGAGGAGAGGAGAGGAGAGGAGAGGAGAGGAGAGGAGAGGAGAGGAGAGGAGAGGAGAAAGGAGAGGAGAAAGGAGAGGAGAAAGGAGAGGAGAAAGGAAAGGAGAAAGGAAAGGAGAAAGGAAAGGAGAAAGGAAAGGAGAAAGGAAAGGAGAAAGGAAAGGAGAAAGGAAAGGAGAAAGGAAAGGAGAAAGGAAAGGAGAAAGGAAAGGAGAAAGGAAAGGAGAAAGGAAAGGAGAAAGGAAAGGAGAAAGGAAAGGAGAAAGGAAAGGAAAGGAGAGGAAAGGAAAGGAGAGGAAAGGAGAGGAAAGGAGAGGAAAGGAGAGGAAAGAGGAGGAAAGGAAAGGAAAGGAAAGAGGAGGAAAGGAAAGGAGGAAAGGAAAGGAAAGGAAAGGAAAGGAAAGGAAGGAAAGGAAAGGAAAGGAAAGGAAAGGAAAGGAAAGGAAAGGAAAGGAAAGGAAAGGAAAGGAAAGGAAAGGAAAGGAAAGGAAAGGAAAGAAAGGAAAGGAAAGGAAAGGAAAGGAAAGGAAAGGAAAGGAAAGAAAGGAAAGGAAAGGAAAGGAAAGAAAGAAAGGAAAGGAAAGGAAAGGAAAGGAAGGAAAGGAAAGAGGAGGAAAGGAAAGAGGAGGAAAGGAAAGGAAGAGGAAAGGAAAGGAGAGGAGAGGAGAGGAGAGGAGAGGAGAGGAGAGGAGAGGAGAGGAGAGGAGAGGAGAGGAGAGGAGAGGAGAGGAGAGGAGAGGAGAGGAGAGGAGAGGAGGGAGAGGAGAGGAGAGGAGAGGAGAGGAGAGGAGAGGAAGGAGAGGAGAGGAGAGAGAGGAGAGGAGAGGAGAGGAGAGGAGAGGAGAGGAGAGGAGAGGAGAGGAGAGGAGAGGAGAGGAGAGGAGAGGAAAGGAAGGAAAGGAAAGGAGAGGAGAGGAAGGAAAGGAAAGAGGAAAGGAAAGGAAGGAAAGGAAAGGAAAGGAAAGGAAAGGAAAGGAAAGGAAAGGAAAGGAAAGGAAAGGAAAGGAAAGGAAAGGAAAGGAAAGGAAAAAAGACTTCCATTAGCATCTAAACACAGCAGCATCTGGCCCATGCACCAACTCCTTGCCCTGCTGAGCTGTAGGGTTTCCCGGGACAATCCCGGGC